>NC_066878.1:9740100-9875100 GCF_022985175.1 Labeo rohita
GAAATTAGTTGTTCAGGTGCTGTAAAGGGAACCCTAAGGTCACATTGAAAGGCTGTGCTAGTACTGGAAGATCTCTTTGTAACATTCCAGTGACCTTAAACTCTCACTCTGGAAGCCATTACCTAAAATTACCTCAGTATCAAAGGCTTTTTTTCTGTCTTTTTTTTGGTCTCCTGTCTGCTTTTCAGTGCTAACAGTTCTCCCCGGCCAGCACAGACGCAACAGTGAAATTATCGCCTTTGGATCATCTGTGCTTAATGCTCGCTTCAGTGATTTGAATCAAGTGCACAAACTCAAGTGGAAAAGAACAATGAGGCTGGTTAAGTAAATTAGGCAGGAAGAAGCAATGGTGCTTTTCCTGTTTTTGAAAGCCAAACGTTTCTGTTGACCATAATTCAAAATTCAAAGTTAAAGACAACATGAAATACGTATCCCAACACATTTTACTCACAGTATGCAAAGTGATGTATTTCCAAACATATGTAGGCTTATATATAGGATATAACAAGATGGGGTTAAAAGCACACATAAACACACAAATATATGGGCCATTCTACAGAACTGGTCCAAACTGTTATCCCACAACCAAAAAAAAAAAAAAAACACATTTAAAAACCATTTAAGTATTAAAATCTTAGATGTTTACTAAGATCCTTTTAATATGCATTGAAACCCACAGTAATAGCGATATGGTGAGTAGATAAGTCTCTGTAATTTTGAGGTAAATGTGTTCAAACACCGAACAACATTTTTCTCAAACATTTTTGGGAGTTATTCCATAACACTTAGTTTTTATATGTGCACAACTGTTCAGAACTGTGCTAGCTACACATGTGCTGATTAGCATCTTTGAGCTACGTTCAAAAGTATCTAAAATTGTCACTACCGAAACATTTGGTGGCATTTCGGTACACTCATAAAAATGATTCTTCAACACTGTTCAGATTATTTTAAAAAATCCTTTTCATTTAACACCACTGTGTTAGGATTCCCATTTATACAATTGCATTGTGTTAAACTGACTTGAAACAGCTGCATTGGTACAACTCAATATTTTCATTTTGAAAGAACGTTTCAATTAAATAGGCCAAAAATACCATTTGATGCTTGTTCAATTTGCTTAATCCAGCACAATTTTTTCAACCACTTTACTTAATTAATTTGAGTTGAGAGTACATAAATTATTTTACGTGTGTAACTAGGAAGTGGATTTCCCATTCCCATCATGCTTTGCATGCTTTGTACAAAAAGAGTCAATGTTGAAATGTTATTTTATGCATTTTTTAATTAAGATGATACAATTGGGAGACTTGTTCATGTTTAATGTTCTTTAATGTTTGTATTTAAAACAGTTTCTGGAGAGTAAATGTTTTTGGGGGTTACCATTGTGGTGAAGTGTAGAGCATGAGCTTGGGTTGAGGACCTGCTAATGTGAGTTAAAGTTGTTTTAATAATAAAATAAACAACTACTTTGGGCATGCTATGGAAAGCCATATTATAGCTAATGCCTAAAGTTAAGTACATCAAATATGTAATTTTTTGAGTGTAGAAGGATTTCTGCCTAGTTATTTGTTTTCCAGTTAAATGTTTTAGTTTGAGCATAAAATAATCACTTCAAAAATGTATCAATTTCATTTAAACTATATTTGATCAAATTGAGTTGGCCCAACTCAATTACATTTCATTGCATGAATTTAATTTTTATGAGCTGGAGTTACACATATTTATTGGATGGAAATCCTGCCCTTAATTAAATTGAGTTCATCCAATGAATTATTTTTTTGAGTGTAGTGACGTTTTTGTTTTTTGGGGTATTATCAAATAAAATTGTCACTACCATAACAGTCACGACCAAAACATGTCATCATTGTTTGTCGGGTAGTGACAAAAGGGAACACATAATCCTCATATTTGGGGGAAATAAACCACATTTTAGTGCACATTTTTACTATTTTAGTATTTTAATAGTGTTTAATAGTGTAGTATGTGGGTTAAAATTCTGTGATGTGATGTGGTTACTACCAAAATATTACTGTCTGTACTGAAAATGTGCTGTCATGACAGAAAAATGGGATGTTTTGTCAAAAATAAAATATACTGAATTGTCAACCAAGATGTTATGATAGTATTGGTTCAATGTGTATTCAAATTAATGAATCCTTAGTTTGAAATCAGTATGATCAACTTTTTGCCTTTTACAAAAAGAAAAATACAACAAATCTCATAAATCACACTTGAAATATTGTTAAAATTATAACTGTTATTGATTTACCTCTGAAAACGTTTTAATAAAATACAATATATATATATATTTATAAGGACGATGTAAGCAAAATCTTAATAGATCAATATAACCCTTCTTATTAAATTATATATTACTGTGTTTCGGTAGTGACAAATTTGAGAAGTGGACACATATTCCAAAACTTTCTGAAAATACAATATGAGAATTAACCGCACAATTACCTTGCTTATTATACAATTTGCATACATACAAAATGTATGGAAAAAGACATTTTTTATATACTGGCCCATATACACACACTGCTGTTCAAAATTAAAATCTAATTTATTCCTGGGATGCAAAGCTGAATTGTCAGCATACTACACTGTAAAATATAAAAAACACAATTTACTGGGTCAGCTTAAAATAATTTGTTACCCTGCTGCCGTAAAATTTTAAGTTCAGTCAACTAAAATAAGTTTATTCAACTTGAAATGTTAAGTTGTACTAAGTAACAACTTAGATATTTGTGTTTGCTAAACTTAACAGATGGGTAAGTAACCCAGCTGCCTTAAAATGTTGAGTTGATTCAACTCAAATATCTTAAGTTGTCACTTAGTATAATTTAACATTTCAAGTTGAATAAACTTTTTTTTTGAGTTGACTGAACTTAAAATTTTAAGGCAGCCAGGTTACAAATTATTTTAAGTTGACTCAACAAATTGTTTTTTACAGTGTACAGTCTTCAGTCTCACATGATCCAGACATATATGCTGGTTTGCTGGTAAAGAAACATTTCTTATTATTATCAGCACAAAAAAATGTGTGTAAACTGTGATATATATATATATTTTTTTAAACAATATTCATGTTCAAATTTGTTTGTGGTTTACTGATTATTTTAATGATTATTTTAATGCCTCTTTAATAGACCTACAAAAGCATTTTCCCCAATTATTTCCACTTAAAATCTTTGTGAAGCTATGAAGTTTTTAGTATTCACAGTTGCAAAAACACTTTTAAACTTAACACTCCCAGTGTTGCTATAACTTGTTCAGTGAACTGCACTGCCACGTTGCATTAATTACACACATATTTAATGCTTTATGACACATGGCAGGATGTTACTTCACAATACACTGAGAAATACTGAGGGGAAAATTGCATTTTGATAGATTTAGGTTTCACTTCAGGTAGTAATTAGAACTTCTTTGTTGCAACCAAACAAGAAAACAGACAGCATTCTTTGTTTATTTGTGCTCTCATGTCTGTTACTTGATGTTCAGAGACAGTTCCTGTCATTCAAAGCAATGCGGTTTCACTGCCAGCTTCCTCACATGGATGTAGTCAAAACTTGACTTATGATTTTTATGACTCGTAATGATTTGAGTAACTTGATGTTACTCAAATCATTACGGTCAATCATCTCAGAGAAACTGGCAAAGGCCAACACTGACACATAAGCACGGTCCTCGATATCATATTTACACTCGATCAAGAAATCAAAATGACAGATACTAATTGTTTTTTTTTTCTGGTGGTTAGTAATCATCTCTGGCTCATTCACATCAATCCTAGTGGCTTATCCAATCAAAATGACGCCCATTCATAGTAGTAACTGCCTGAGCACTTGGCAAGCTCACATGGAAGAAACCATAACATGCCAAACCCAGAAGAGAACAGCCGTGCCGTATAAAACGTCCCTTCACCCACACAAAACACTAGTTACACTGATTACACGTTGCTTTTATGCCATAGTCGAGAATTCATTTTTTACTGAAAATTCACATCTACACTGTGAATCATGTGTGAAATCAGAAGTGAAAAGATCATTGTGGGTTAAAACAAGTTTAATGTAGTCTTAAAAGATAAATTATCCTTGCCTTGTCTTTCTTTGTTTACCCTGTGAGCCATAGGATGTTTGTTAGCATGTTAGCATCCTTCTCAAATATAACATGACAAACCTCCATTAGCATCTGTTTGAGATTTTGACACGGTAATCTCAAACATATTGAGCCATGGTTGGCATGTTTTGTGATTATTTTTATAGCAATGAACTACGAAACATTGATATTTATTAAACTCTTGTAATACTGAGTTATGAGGAAAACTGACGTCTGGACACATTGTTTCTTCTGTTTTATGACACATGTCTTTTGTATGGCAACTAACGTTGACAGTTTGCCACTCAGGTAATGCGCAGTTTCCTCTGAAGTTTATTGTGTTCGCAACACATGAGCTCAGTGTTTCCGCATTGTTAAATTGGTATTTAAAGGAGCCAAATGTAAAGTCAGCTATATTAACTACAGCATTACAACAATGATTTTGCCATCTGTGCTGTTAGAACACCACTTGTTCTTTGCTGCCAGGGGACAATATGAAAGAAAATGAAAGCTCCTTGCGTTATGAGATAGTTTAACCTACCGGTTATTAAAAATAGATGTTTGAGAAGATATCAGTGCGATGTTAATGTCTTCTCACGATGGTTTTCGAGCCCTGAAGAACCTTAAAGGAAAGAAAACAGTCTTAGTGCCGCGAATGAAGCCAGTATCGCATTAGCAAAGCTTCCGTTCTCTCTCCACCAACAATAGACGCCTTTTCCTGGTTTATTACAGAATTTCCTCCAAGGTTGCATTTTTTCCTTTCTTCAGTGTTTGTGAAGCAGCACAGGTTTTTCTGAATTACTGGTTCCTTATGTGTTGCTTTAAAGAAGAACAAATACATTGAAAGTCAATTAGCACATAACATTTTTAAAAAGCTAAGGCTAATGGGTGAGTTCTCACCAGGAGATTTCCGTGACGCAGAAAACATGAACGGAATAACGGAATCCAGTCATAAAAATAGAATTTACTGTATAACGCGGAATGTCGCAGTGCACTTAAAGGGATAGTTCCCCCAAAGATGTTTATGTTGTTCCAAACCTGTAAGACCTTGGTTTATCTTTGGAACCCAAATTAAGATATTTTTGCTGAAATCTGAGAGCTTTCTGACCTTGCGTAGACAGAGACGTAACTACCACGTTCAAGGCCCTAAAAGGTAGTAAAGACATTATTTTTGTTTTCATTGTGCATAAAAACTACTCTTGTAACTTCATAAAATTAAGGTTGAACCACTGATGTCACAACTATTTTAACAATATCCTTACTACCATCCTGGGCCTTGAACGTTGTAGTTACGTTGGTGAAACAACATGAGGGTGAGTAATTAATGAGAGAATTTTCAGTTTTGGATAAACTATCCCTTTAAATGAAATGGTGATATGAATAGCATCTGTGAATATTAAACCGTATGTTAATCCAAGGTTCATTATGTTGTTATTTAATGTTTAACATATTTAACTAAATTATTGTGTGTAATTTTCTGGATACAAGATTACAGCTACTTTTTTCAGTGGAGATAAACATGGTCAGTTAATACTGACATGCCAAGAAAAAACATCTACAGAATGAACAAACTTCTCAGGCTGTTTTCAGGGCAGCGTCTGATTCTGCTTATGTTGACCTGGACGGAGTTGTGTGTGTATACATTTTGTCAGACAGACAGGAAGACAGAGGTGGTAGTAGAGGTAGAGATATATACCCTGGGACGGAAATGGGAGAATGTCGCCTGGCGCCCCCACATTCCTCCAGGACTCTCACAGTCGGGCTCCACAGGTCCTGGTTAAACACTCGAAAGTGATAAGTGAAACTCTGACACATATGGGCAATGACTCACACTTAACAACTGGGTGGACAAACTGGCACTGTTCTGCTCCACAGCCTGTGTTGCCCTCAAACTTCATGCTTCTTGTTTGTGCCAACACGATAAGTCAGTTAACTGTACTGTAGTCAGATATATGTAGTATCCAAAATCGCTTGCTATTCCCTATATAAGTGTCAGTCATTTTCAATTTTGTTGTCTGAATTGTGGGTTGTTCCTTTTCCCCTCTACAAATCCTTCTATAAATTCCTAAACTACTGAGGTTTTTTGTGCAATTTACTGTAACTCTCCTTGATGAGTATGACTAACTCTGGTAGGGCTGTCGTGATTCATCAATTCAGTTTGAGTACTGGATTTTACAAAATCCTGGATTGCATTTTGCCCATGTTGAGTAACCAGCAAATTACTGGAAGTGGCACATTCCACAGTTGAGAATCCATGAAACGCATTATTAGACTGATTTCCAAGGCTGCATGATATATTAAACTCATTGAAAAATTTTATAAAGCATAAAGCTATTTTGAATTCATAAACGCTACAATTCAGTTATATAAATATATGCAATGCATGTTTAATACTGTATATCGTTTTAATTAAGTATGTGAGTCTCAGAGCGGCATTATTCACAGTAAATGCTGCTCCACACAAACTGTAACGTTAATCATTTAGCATCTCAACTTCCATCTCTGTGTATTGGTGCGAGTTTGGGTTTATTATAACATTCATCTGGGAATGCAACATGCGCCATTTCATCAGATTTGTATAGTAAATATGACCCTGGACCACACAACCAGTCATAGGGTCAATTTTTGGAAATTGAGATTTATACATTTTCTGAAAGCTGAATAAATAAGCTTTCCATTGATGTATGTTGTTAGGATAGGACAACTATTTAAATAACTATAACTATTTGAAAATCTGGAATCTGAGGGTGCAAAAAAAATCTAAATATTAAGAAAGTTGCCTTTTAAAGTTGTCCAAATTAAGTTCTTAGCAATGCATATTACGATAGGAAATTTACAAAATATCTTCATGAAACATGATCTTTACTTAATATCCTAACAATTTTTGGCATACAAGAAAAATGTAGGTCAACAATTTTGACCCATACAATGCATTTTTGGCTATTGCTACAAATATACCAATGCTACTTAAGACTGGTTTTGTGGTCCAGGGTCACAAATGATTTTTAAACCTACGCAAACACAGGAGAATACATCAATATCTTTCTCAATATGCTAATTTACCACGATTTCAAAACAAAGGGCTAAACCCTCACTCTGAGTTTACGTTTTAATGTCCACATATTTAAAAAAAATTACAGTGGCTGTAGCATTTCTGTTGTATAGAAATGGGCAAATATTAAAGATTAAGTGGACAGTTGAATTAAATGTTGTTTACTCAATATTAAACAAGGATTAGATCGTGCTGTAAAGTGTAAAAATGATCTTCAGACCGCTGGCGCACCCTGCAGGCATTTGTTGTAATGCGTAATATACATTAGCTTTGTTATTTAAAATACATTATGCATTTTTAACAGTTTTGTTCAATAAAACCATATAATTGCTTGCTTATGATACTTGAATGAACTAATTATTATTTACTCATTGTTATTATATATGTATTTTAAATGAGAGCTCCACTTCCAGAACGACAGTTTACAAATAATTTACTCACCCTCTTGTCATCCAAGATGTTCATGTCTTTCTGTCTTCAGTCGTAAAGAAATTATGGTTTTTGAAGAGAGCATTTCAGTATCTTTTTCTGTATAATGGACTTCAATGGTGCCCCGATTTTGAACTTGCAAAATGCAGTTTAAATGCAGCTTCAAAGTGCTCTAAACAATCCCATCCGCAGAAGAAGGATCTTATCTAACGAAACGATCCATAATTTTTTTCGAAAAATAAAAATTTGTATACTTTTTAAGCACAAAAGCTTGTGTAGCACTAGCTCAGGGATGCGCATCCACGACGCTAACGTTACATACTAATCACGTCTTAGTTCATCATCTGTGTACTCCGGCTCAAAAAAGGTAGGATATGGTGAAAAACTCCATCTTATTTTCTCCTACAACTTTAGAATCGTCTGACATCGTTGTACCTTTTTGTTTGTAAACAACGTTCGACTTTTTACTTCCACTTACTTGACACGTTCGCTTTGTAAACACTGGGTCTGTAGTTCCGCCTACGTTGCGCGTGACCTTTTGACGTGTTCCGCAGTACGTAGCGTTGTGGACGAGCATCCCAGAGCCTGTGCTACACATGCTTTTGTGCTTAAAAAGTATACAAAGTTTTATTTTTAGAAAAAAATGACAGATCGTCTCGCTAGATAAGACCCTTCTTCCGCGGATGGGATTGTTTAGAGCCCTTTGAAGCTGCATTTAAACTACATTTTGCAAGTTCTAAATCTGGGCCCCATTGAAGTCCATTATATGGAAAAAAAATACTGAAATGCTTTCTTCAAAAACCATCATTTCTTCACAACTGAAGACAGAAAGACATGAACATCTTGGATGACATGGTGGTGAGTAAATTATTTGTGTATTTTTCTTCTGGAAGTGGACTTCTCCTTTAAGTCATTTTAAAGGCTGATATTCATTTAGGTCTATTTTTATCACTACAAAAAAATAATTATTTTAATCTGAATACTGATTACTCGTCAGAATAATTGTCTGTTTACTCGATTAGCAAAATAATCATTAGTGACAGCCCTAAATTCTTGACTAACTAATGGATGTGAAAGTTTCAAGATCTAGCAAATATAAGCTTAATAAATGTCAATTGTTGCCACCAAATGAACCCAGTGCCCCCAAAAACTCTCTTTTGGTTTTAACTCAGAAATATGCTTTTCTAAATGTTGGAACATAGTGAGGTGTGCCAAACATGTGAAGCTGTTCACTCCAAAGTTGTTCGAGTGACGTTTGTAGGGTAGAATTTTTTTGGACTTTTGCAAAACTTGGACCATGGATTTGTTTATTGTTCCATGAGAGAATGATGAATAACTTAAGACTGTGATTCTGTCTCCGATAAGAAGAGGTCAGAGAGTTGCTTGGCCAAGGCTACACATGAGCTTAAACAAACTTGCTGTGTTGATCTGTTTATACCTTGACTGTTTATCTATAGCACAAAGGTTGTTGAGTTGATAACGGACTGGTCCTGGCAAGAATATCGTGCCTCATTATGAGAGAATTATTCTGGTAGTGCTTTGTCCAAAATGTTTGGTAGAACACCAAAAATTCAAATGTAATTTTGTCAGTATTCAATGAAAATCTCTTTCTAATGTGTCATATGGCTGATTATTTTTTACAAGATACAAGAACTGCAGCATTTCAGTGAAAATTTTCAGTCAGTAGCAACTTTTTATTCACTAAAAATATGCAAGAGAGTGTATTTTGTGTGTTCAACAGGCAACTCTGTAACTAGTTAGCTCTAGCAACCCAACTAAGATGACATTTACAGAAGAAACCACTATAATGTTGTTATTAGCCAGTCTGGGTCATGAATCCTGATTTGTTTGATGGTTGTATTCGATCGCAGAGACCGTTTAAAGGCAGAGCCGTGTCGATATGTGCAAAAGGCTGCAATGAGAAAAAATTGTTCTTGTATGTGTGTCTGCGTGCATGTGTTTAGAGAGAGAAGATGGCTGGGGTATTAACTAACCTCATGCACACAGAGGCCATTGTGCGCTCTGGATTTGGTGACTAACCCAATCTGACGGCCCGGTTTCGAATAGGCCTGCAGGGAACCAAGTGTTTAAGGTAGAAATTTACAAGGCTATGTTGTTTCTTCATCCCCTGCTATTCCGTCTCTCTGGAGAGAAATGTTGAAGCCACCCCTCCGCACCTCCCAGTCTCCATAAACGTCAGCCTTCTCAATCTCACATCCATTGTAGTAAATGTAAAAGTTGTGAAGTTCACAGAAGTTGGCAGCTATTTCCTCAACATTGTTGTATTTGACCGTAGCAATGTGAGAACCAGCTGAACGTGTCATTCGGAATTATAATACTGTCGTGATATATCCTTTTGAGCGTTTGATATTGAGATCAATGAGTTGACTAGTGGAATGTGCTCACATTTGTTTTCTTCAAAGTGATGGAGGTGTTTTGACCCCCTCATGTTCTGTCAATCCTGGGATGTTTGTTAAACATGCATTCTTGTTGTCACCCTGCTCAAGAGGTCAAAAGGTCAAATCCAGTAACTGATTGGTATGAAGCTGTGCATCTTTAATTTCATAAACTATAAAGCTCTGGGGTTTTAAAGATGTTCTGGGTAACTTCATCCTTCAAATTAGTAATCTCTGCACCTGTGTACATGGGCCCGACAGTCAGAGTTAAAGGCATAGTTCACCCAAAAATGAAAATTCGCCCTCATGTCGTTCCAAACCCGTAAGACCTTTGTTCATCTTCGGAACACAAATTAAGATATTTTTGATGCAATTTTTGACCCTGCACAGACAGCAACTGACATGTTCAAGGCCCAGAAAGGTAGTAAGGACATGATTAAAATAGTCCATGTGACATCAGTGGTTCAACCGTAATGTTATGAAACTACGAGAATACTTTTTGTGCGCAAACAAAACAAAAATAACGACTTTATTCAACAATTTCTTGTCTTCTGTGTCAGTTTTTGACACGCGTTCATGAGAGTACGATGACGCATGTTTCACCACCATAATGAAAGATTTTTATGTAAAATCTGTTGACAAAAATATAACAGGATTGTTTTTATTTAGAATTTTTTTATTTTGTTTCTGTTAATTGAAAGAAAGCAAAAATTATTAAATATAAAATAAAAATATAATAAATTACAAAAAATAAAAATAAATTTATTATTTTCATATCAAGACAAGACGAGCATTTGACATACAAAGTATACAAATTGTATTATTTTTATGAATACGTTCATCTAAGTTCAAAATCTGGGCACCATATCAGTCCATTATATGGAGAAAAATGCTGAAATGTTTTCCTCAAAAAACATAATTTCTTTATGTTTCCTTTAAATGGAAATGACAAAAGGACATAATGAAATTTAAATGAAAATTAAAATGAAAACTGACAAAAAAAACAAAAAAACAAAACACTAAATCAAAACAAAATTTATCTAAGTTAATGTTTATTTTATATACAGTACATACACACAAATTAACATTAGTCGATACAGTGGACAAACCTGAACTAACAATTAGCCATATTTAAAAATTAAAGGATGATTGCACCATGATTTACTCACGTTCAAGCCATCCTAGGTGTTTATGACTTTCTACTTTCAGACGAATACGAATTATTTAAAAAAATGTCCTGGCTCCTTCAAGCTTTATAATGGCAGTAAATGGCTGTTGAATTTAAATGCTGAACTTGTTGAATTTCTCACCAGGGCTTACGCTACACCTACGTCATCTGCTGGAGCGCCACTCTCTTGTGACCACATGTATGACAGCAGAAGATAGAAGTTACAGTTTATAAAGTTTTAAATAAGGATATTTTTCTTCTTACACAAACACATTGGTTCACTTCAGAAGGCCTTTATTAACCTCCGGGAGCCATGTGGAGTACTTTTATGATGGATGGATGCACTTTATTGGACTTCAAAATCTCAACACCCATTCACTGCCATTATAAAGCTTGGAAGAGCCAGGACATTTTTTTAATATAACTCCGATTGTATTAATTTGGAAGAAAAAAGTCTTATACACCTAGGATGGCTTGAGGGTGAGTAAATCATGGGGTAATTAAAATTTTTGTGTGAACTATCCCTTTAACATGAATTAGATTGATAAATTGTTGCATAAACTAATGTTGGAAAATTGAACCTTATTGTAAAAGTGCCATAGCAGCCACCTACAATACCCTGGTTTCATATGACTATCATGCAAAGCAAACAAAGTGAGCACAGCTCCTCAAAAGTGAAAACTTCATGTGGCTATGACAATATCGCATTAGTACTAAAGCAGCTGAAGAAAGAACATTAGGTGTCTCATCACGAGTTCTCTCGCTCACAAGTTTTTTCTCTGCCTTTTATCTCACACCCAGTGCTGAGCTGAGCTGAACATGACCCCGCCATGGACTGCCAGCTAAGCTTGATTAGAGGATCTCTGTCTCTTATCTGGGGACTCTGTAGAAAAAAGAGAGATGGCAGGAGACAGAGAGAGAATGTATAGAAGTTGCTTGCAGTATTGTCCTTGTAGAGGTCAGGAGCATTTCAGAGGGGCGGTGTTAAACTGAATCAGAAGAGAATGAACTTGTTACATACATCAGCTTAATTCTGAATGAAACCATCCAAGTGGAATTCATATGTGAGGTACAGATTGAACTTTGCTGACCAACACACAAAGACACTCCCACAGGGTCATCTCCAGGCTGGAAATACGTGCAGCTTGGGAGTCAATGAAGGGGCAGACGGAACTTTCAATTCCGGGAGTCTTCCTGGGACAGGAAAAGAGAATGTACGGAGCAGAGACTTTTGGAAGGAAGTGCTCATTTGAAACATGCTGCTTTGTCTTCTGCTTTTCAGCAAAATATTAAGAAGATGCCGAGCTGTTCCTATTCACAGTAGCTTTGTTTTCGCAGAGGGAACTCAGAGGCAAACAGTCATAACAAGCAGCTTTTGAACAATACCACCAGAGCCAATTCTTATCGCTCTGTCTTTTCTTTTTTTTTTTCTTTCTTTTTTTAGTTTTTTTGTACTTGCCCTATTTTGGCAGAGCATTTGGCCTGTAAGTGCAGATTCTGGGTTTAAAGACAAGTTATGATTTTTTTGCAATAATTTATTTTGTTTTGCAGCAAGACAAATGCAGTATGTGCAGTATATCACTGGATATCACTGACTGCAGAGTTTATTGGAAAAAAATTGATGCAAAAAAGTAATGTTCTTAATCATAACTTTTGTCTTGATTTCTGGTAAAAATATATATATATATATTTATGCTTTATGTTTTTATAAAGATAAATATACTTGCGGATTGCATGATAAGTTAATTAATTGTTAATTAAAACAGGAAATATGTATTTGCAGATTGCTAATTATTATTATATATTATATTATATTATATTATATTATATATTTAATAGTAATAGTAATATTTAATAATAAGTCTTAAATGTTTATACATCTATTTAAATATTCTTAATAAGTAAATAAATAATAAATAAATAAAAGAAAACAAGAAACAACTATTTACAGATTACTAATTACTAGTAGTAATATAATAATATTGTGTTGTTGGTTATTATATTATATTATATTATATTATATAAAAAAATCTCTATTTAAAGGTTAATACTTCTCTTATTTTTGCTTGGATTTGCTTGTAAAATAAGTTAAAAAAATAGTTTAAATATTTATACCTATCTATTTAAACAAGGTCAATAATCTTTAAAACAATAATAAAACAAGAAACAACTATTTGCAGATTATAATTAGTAGTAATATAATAATGTTATGTTGTTTGTTATATTATACTATAAAAAAAATTATATTATATAATAAAACAGCTCTAATTCAAGGTCATTAATTATCTTATCTTTCTTGTATTTGCTTGTAAAATAAGTGAAAAAAGATTAAATGTTTATCAATTTAAATGATAAATAATCTTAAAAACAACTATTTGAGGACTACTAATTATTAGTAGTAATATAATACTTTTGTGTTGTTGTTTGTTATTATTATATTATATTATATTATATTATATTTATTATTAAGTAATATTCAAGGTTATTAATTATCTTATTTTTGCTTGTATTTGCTTGTAAAATAAAATATTAAATATTAAAAAAATGGTTTATATGTAAGGATAAATATTCTTCAAAAAATAAAGATAAAACATTAAACTATTTGCAGATTGCTAATTATTAGTAACAGTAATAATAATTATATATATGTATATATATATATATATATATATATATTTTACATTATTAATAATAAGCACTAATGCTCTCATTTTTGCTTGAAAAGTTAAAAGTTAAAAATTGTAATTCTTTCATCTATTTGCTCACAGTGGTAAACACCTCTAGACAGCCCTCTTAAATAATAAAGCGTTGGACTTAAAGGTCCAACTGATTTGATCAGAGCCCACCCTGAAACCCAAATCCACTTTAGAGGACTTTGATCAGCTAATCACCTTCCTGCTAGTCCCGTTTGACTGCACATATCATGTGATGATGAGAGCTTTGCACCCTGACTAGAAGTCTTTTATTTTGTTGGCAGCTCAGAGGCCCAGAGGCACAGTGATTCAAAGATAATCTCATCCTCCTCGGCTGATATTGGCACACACAACTACTCTACTCTCTCTCATTTTTCCAAAACATACTCCTTAACTCCTTGTTTGCATCCCATGTGTGGGAATGTGTGAGGGAGAGTGTTGCTCCGTGCGCTTCTCCAACCTCAATCTCACGTCATCTCCTCTGTGTGTGTCAGTGATGGATCTATTGTAACGGGTTCGATCAAACCGGCTGTGGGGACCCAGCAGGTGCGAGAAACGAACATCCACCCAGTGTGGGTCCCGTCCCGTCCCGGGAGATGTCTGCAGAGGGGGTCCCTGTTATGTCTACGTGGTTTAATGTGATAGCTGGCTTTGTTTGCAGTGTTGTGACAGATGTGTTGTGTTATAATGGGACTCATAAAGCAACAGTTTTGGGAAAGGATTAATTCTGAGATAATGCAGAAGAGAGACTTGAGCATAAAGAGGGTTTCATTTTCATTTCCAGGACAGAGGCAGCACTAATGCTGATGAGAGCAGCAATAATTGAAACAATAGGACTTACAGCAGCACTTTTTCATGCCTGTCATACCACAAATATGGCAGTTAAATGGCAAGAGGCAGTTTCAGATATATGAGGGATTATTGGTGCAGAATTGTGGGTGTGATGTACTGAGATGGTATCTTTGGAGTTAATCACAAATGTAAGAAAACAGACAGTGTGGGAGCCTCAAAGGCATCTTTTGTAATTGAGGTCATGATGATGTCATGCTCCTCATCTCTTTTATGAGACACTGACTTTATAGACAGTCTACAGCTGGAGAATTTAGGAACTCTTCTTTTCTCTCATCTCCTCTCCAACTTCTGTTTTCCTTCTTTGGTGAATCTAATGAAAACCTTAATGAACATCAAAAGACAATTAAACTTGTTACCTGTTATGTAAATTTTATATATATATATATATATATATAAAAACAAGGGCAGTTAAAGCAATTAAACTACAAGAAACAATTTCAATAGTGGAAAAAGGCTTAAAAATATATTATTATTTATTATATACTTGTAAATGCAATATTTACTATAGGGGACTTTTTCTTATTTTATAGAAATGTGTATGTAAAATACATATATGTATACATATATGCATATATATAATATATGTGTGTGTTTGTGAAAATAATTATTTATAAAATAATAAATATTTTATAAATAAATTATATATATTTTTTTCTATTTTCTATTTTTTTTCTATTTTCTATTTTATAAAAAAGTTATTGCAACTTTTTACTTTTTATCTAATAATTCTGCCTTTTTTCTCAGAGTTGCATGATATAAACTTGCAATTGCGAATTATAGCGTCAGAATTGCGTGTTGTAAATTCGCAATTGCGAACTATAATGTCAGAATTGTGAGATATACACTTGCAATTACAAATTATAATGTCAGAATTGCATGATATAAACTCGCAATTGTGAATTATAGCATCAGAATTGCGATATAAACGCAGTTGTGAATTGCGACATCAGAATTGCGTGATATAAACTTGCAATTGTGAATTATAACATCAGAATTGCGAGATATAAATTCATGAGTTATAAAGTAAGAATTAATTGATATGAACTCGCTATAGCAAATTATAAAGTCAAAATTAATTGATATAAACTCACAATTATGACTTTTTCTCTCGCAATTGTGAGTTTATATCTTTCAATTCTGACTTTTTTTCTCGCAATTCTGACTTTTTTTTCTGAATTTTGAGATACAAACTCGCAATTCTGAGAAAAAAAAAGTCACAATTGCTGGATATAAACTCTTGTTGAGTTTGAAAATTTTGAGTTTATATCTTGTAGTTCCAGCTTTATTTATCAGAATTGCGACTTATTTTCTCAGATTTGTGATCTTACCATTCTGACTTATAACTCGCAACTTTAGAACTTTAGAATTTTGCTGGGCAGAGTGGCGTGCCATGTATTTTCGAGTCATATTTTTAGCCATTTTTCTCCTTTAGCCAAAACCCGAAAATTAATTTTTGGCAGGCGAAATTTCGGTGCATCCCTAATCTTGACTATATGCATTGAAAAAGGAAACATCTGTAATGTACAGAAATGCACTTATTTCTTTATGGTTGTTTTAACATTTGCTGTAAACCCATTTGTTTGGTAATAAGAGTTGGCAGTGCAGGCAGTGTTTTGTTTTTGTTCCTCAGGGGACGATTCCAATTAGACTGATGTCAAACACTGGTCAGATAAAAGCTTCCACTGGTAATGTTTTCTAATAACCATTTGCACAAAGTGACCACCTTAACAAAAACAAAATATGTTGTTTCTGAGAATTACACCTTTTATTTTGCTTACTCCTCCTGAAGTGCAGGCCCAGCTTGGATCAGTGTGCTTTAAGGTCGAGCGATTTTGCAAGGACAAGGTCTTGATTTACCGTTCCCTTGGATGGTTCTCGCACCCGCACGCACATACAAACACACGTGTGCTTGTGCACGCATGTTACTCATCTCTCCCTCGCTCGGCTCTCGGCCCGACTCTCTACGTCCCAGCTGGAGCCTCACGACCTTTGACTCGTGCGCTATCTTGCGCTCAGCCGGCTTGTTTTTCTTGGCCATTCCCAGAGCGTTAGGTAGCCAAAAGTGAAGAAAATAGAGTGCAAGTGGGACCAAGCTGGTGTGCGCTGTCTGGAGGATGTTTGTGTGTGTGTGGGACGGTGTGCGTCTGTGCCTGCAAGCGATTTATATGGCCGAACTTCTTGTAAGTTTTGTTATGGATGCATATGGGTGCACAGGAAGTGCTGTACCACTCTGATAATTTATGACCTGTTTTCCACAAGGGAGAGACTTAATTATCTGCTGAGCATGTGGTGTAAACCATCGTGGTTTACTTTGATCCCATCCGTCCGTGTCCAAAGGCTGTGCCTAGGCTGGTGCGTTTTAGACAAGGAGGCACTAACAGTTACATCCGGACAGCAGGGATTCACTGACAGCTTTATTTCAGTTTGTGTGCCCCTGCTAAGCTCCTCGGAAGCCCTTTCACAACAACAACAGGGCACCCCTGAGGTAACAGGTGCTTTGCAAGTTTGAATTCTCCCCCAAACCCCCCTTTGAGAGGCGCATGTGTGAGGAGTTGGGGATTGATTGAGGAGCATGTGTGCGTTTAGGGGGGCTGGGGGGCTAAATGCTCAGATCTAATTATAATTTATAGCCAGAGAGATAATGACTTCAATTACTGTATAAAATCGACTGGGTGTAGCGCAAGAGAGTGATTTTACTGCTCAAAGGTTGTTCGTTCAAAGCTCAAGGGAATGAATTCAGTTTCAGTATCAAATGTTTCTCCTAAGTATAGACATGAATGAATCAATAGTTGACATACAGTATGAGTATATAGTTATAACAATGCATATAGCAGTAAATAACCTGACTGTTTTTAAGGATCAGTTCACCCCAGAATGAAAATTTCCTTATAATTTACTCACCCCCATGTCATCCAAGATGTTCATGTCTTTCTTTCTTCGGTCGAAAAGAAATTAAGGTTTTTGAGGAAAACATTCCAGGATTTTTCTCTATATAGTGGACTTCAATGGGAAACAATGGATTGAGGGTCCAAATTGCAGTTTTAATGCAGCTTCAAAAGACTCTACGTGATCCCAGTCGAGAAATAAGGGTCTTATCTAGCGAAACAATAGGCCATTTTCTAAAAAAAAATTCAAATACGCTACCAGTCAAAAGTTTTTGAACAGTAAGATTTTTAATGTTTTTTTAAGGAAGTCTCTTCTGCTCACCAAGCCTGCATTTATTTGATCCAAAGCAAAAATAGTACAATTTTGAAATATTTTATTATTTAAAATAACTGTTTTCTATTTGAATATATTTTAAAATGTAATTTATTTCTGTGATCAAAGCTGAATTTTCAGCATCTTCACTCCAGTCTTCAGTGTTACATGATCCTTCAGAAATCATTCTAATATGCTGATTTGCTGTTCAAGAAACATTTATTATTATTATTAGCAATATTTAAAACAGCTGAATACTCTTTTTTTGGGAAAGAAATTTTAGAAATGAATAATTTTATTTAACAAGGATGCTTTAAATTGATCAAAAGTGATGATAAAGACATTTATAATGTTACAGTCTACTCAGAGTCAACATAATAATAATAATAATAATAATAATAATAATAATAATAAATGTTTTTGAGCAGCAAATCAGAATATTAGAATGATTTCTGAAGGATCGTGACTGGAGTAATGATGCTAAAAATTCAGCTTTTAAATCACAGGAATAAATTGCATTTTAAAACATATTCAAAAAAGAAAAAAGTTATTTTAAATAGTACAAATATTTCCAAATGTTACTGTTTTCGCTGTCCTTCGGATCAAATAAATACAGGCTTGGTGAGCAGAAGAGACTTTTTAAAAAACATTTAAAATCTTACTGTTCAAAAACTTTTGACTGTTAGTGTATATACACTTTTAAACCATAAATGCTCGTCTTCCTCGTCTAGAGATATTGAAGAGATCTTTTTTTCTTTATCCTCTAGGGAACGTTAACCTGCTTGGAATGTGGTCTGAATAAACTGCGGCTAGTTTTCTATCTCTGATTCCATAACTCTCCGTGTAACTCCTTTCAGCTACAAGATAGCTCAAATAAATAATGTCCTGTTCCACCATCAGCGTAATACATTAACACAGAGCTTTAGTAGTGTAAAATGGAATGTCTTATTGTTTGACGTTGTTTCAAGACATCTTCCGTCTCTTCATCTGTCTCTGCTCCCCAAACAGTCTTTCCTCCATTAATCCACGTCCTCCAGTTAATGTTCCCCGGGGTCCTGATCGTTGATTCATATTCACACAGCTCCGCTGGGACCCCGACTGGGATTTTAACCCTTTGAATCTTTGTTGAATTGATATGCTATATGGTATTTCCTTCGGAGTAACTTCAAACAGCGCTTCTATTTCCACACTCACAAAGGTCTTGATCGGTCAGCGCAGTGTAAATCAGGTTAAGCGAACTATACTGCGCCCTTACAAAAACAAAATCTAGTTATTGTTCGACTGAGAGCAATATGTCACTTTAACCTTGGATTTTGGCGGCTTACGCAGTTGTCAGCTATCAATTGGCCGGCATTTATTGTGATTTCTGTGGTCATAAAAGTGTGCGTGAGTCACCTTCTACAATCTGCTGTGTGTGTTCACACCGGCCTAATTCAATATGGCTTCCATTAGACAGATTGGTGAGGTTCTGCTCAAGTGTTTTTCAAGGCCTTAATGCTAAGCAGGACTCTCAAGGGAGGTGCTTTCTCTCTCCCTTCCCCCATTTCAGCCTTCTAATCACCTATTTTCTCCTGTTTTCCCATCTTGCCTCCTTTTTTCCTCTATTTCTTCTGTCTTTTTAACTTTGCATTGTGTAAGTGAATTGTGAACAGCATTTGTGCCTGCGACCTTTGTCTCAACCTAAAGTATGGATTCGTTCACCCTCTGTGTTATTCAACTTCCTTTACAATACAACAAACACGAGCATCAGTAAATGCTAAATCAGCTTTAAATTATGGCTGGGCTACCAAAATTAATCATATAACAGCAGTTATTCTGTTTGCTATTTATTAAAAATAATATCACAAAATGTAACGTCACACATTAGAGTTGGTAAGTTCAATTCATTTCCATGAATCAATTCAATCTGTCCATTTCAGTGAATCACTTCCACAAGTTAATTTGCATAATCAATTGCAAATGTTAAACAAAAATTTGAGCACCAAATCCTTATACTAAAATTATGGTAAAAAATGTATGTATTTATTAGTGTTGTCAAACGAATAGTAGTTTTTGTTTACATAATATATGTGTGTGTACTGTGTATATTTATTACGTATATATTAATACACACAGGTGCATGTATATATTTATGAAAAATGTTATGTTTATATATAAATATATATATATATATATATATATACATATAAATACATGTAAATATTTTCAAAATATATATGTGTGTGTGTTTATAAATATAAAATAAATATACACGGCACACACATATGTAAACAAAAACTTTATTTTGGATGCGATTAATCGTTTGATGGCACTAATATTTATATCAAAATATATATTTACAAATATTATTCATAGTCCTTATGTAGCATTTTCTATGTATCATCATGTTTTAGTAATATATTGTTACTTATTTCTGTGTATTGGTAAACTGGTATCTATAAATTTATATTAATATAATATTAATATTATTTTTACTGTATTTTGTTTTAATATTTTAAATTAATATATAGTAAATACATTTATTATATAATAATTAATTATATTTTTCTAAATATTATCAAATGTCTGAAAAATATTGATATAAAAATGTGTTTAGTTACATTGCACAACCTAACAAATTTATGATTAAATATTAAATATTTAATGAGATTCAATATTTCTGTGTATTGTTATATTGGTACTTAAAAAATTAATAATATTTTTGATTAAATATGTAGTTTTGATATAAATATATAAACATTTTACCATACTTTTGGTGCTCAAGAATTGTTTTTTATTATTATCTGTGTTGAAAATAGTTGTGGTGGTTTGTAGAAATCATTTTGGTAGTTTTTGATGAATAGAAATAACATTTTTGATCAATTTAATTTAATAATTAAATGTTACAAAGTTAAAATAATTTTTACAAAATATCTTCATAGAACATAATCTTTACTTAATTTCCTAATAATTTTTGACATAAAAGAAATCGATTACTTTGACTCATACAATGTATTGTTGGCTATTGCTACGAATATACCTGTGCTACTTACGACTGGTTTTGTGGTCCAGGGTCACATATAAAACCTGTATTTTTTTAATATTATTTATGAATTATTCTTTTTCATTTAGATGGTCTGTGCAGTAGGTCTCTATGTTGTAAGCCCACATCAAAGGGCATTTCGCAAAAGCAGGGCTCTGGTTGTGAAATTGCCGAACTTCATATTTACTCGTATTAAAGTAATTTCTGTCACAGTCAAAGAACAGAGAAAACTCTTACACACACTTGCAACTCAATGACCAGCCCTTGAACTGACCTCACAGGTTACAGTAGGTGGTCCCATGACTTCTGGAAACTTGAAGTTGTAGTAGAAAACCGAAAGGAATGCCAGGAATGAAGTGGGTATGCATCTCAAAAAGTTAGTCGGTAGACATTTTTCTTTTCTGTGGTAAAACTATGGGAACTAAGGTCAAGGGATGTGGTTTTAAATGATTTCCATCTTTCATGGGGCTCCATCATGGGGTGGCGATAAGACCTAAGTCATTAGCTACATGAGATAGGAAAATGATGTAGAACCAACCCGCTCACTCCATACTTTGGTCTGTACTCTCTGGGGTAATTGATTTCAGGCCTCAGATGTTTTTTTTTCTTCTTACAGAGGTTAAATATGACTCTTCCTTAAGTATTTTTTCCTAGATTCAGTCATATGTGAGGAATAGTTCTTGTTAGCATTTTTTCTCAAGTACTATACTGTGTGTTTTCCATTCTCGAAACATATGGCACTAACCATTCAGAAACAGTTCCAGTTTGTGCTTAACAGGTCATGTTTTATGCCACAGAGCATTTTGATTCATCCAAGTGATTTGAGTATTTCGTCATTTCACTAAAAAGATTTGCTCGCTGAATCACTCAAAAGACCTTTTTTAAGGTTTCATCACCAGTATGTTGTTTGTTAGTGAATCATTCACCCAAATAATTAAAAAAACACATACAGTTGAAGTCAAAAGTTTACATACACCTTGCAGAATATGCAAAATGTTCATTATTTTACCAAAGTAAGAGGGCTCGTACAAAAAGCATGTTATTTTTATTTAGTACTGACCTGAATACGATATTTAACAAAAACAAAGATGTTTACATATAGTCCACAAGAGAAAATAATAGTTGAATTTATAAAAATGACCCCGTTCAAAAGTTTACTTGCGCTTGATTCTTAATACTGTGTTGTTACCTGAATGATCCACAGCTGTGTTTTCTTATTTAGTGATGGTTGTTCATGAGTCTCTTGTTTGAGAGTTAAACTGCCCGCTGTTCTTCAGAAAATTCCTTAAGGTCCCACAAATTCTTTGGTTTTTCAGCATTTTTGTGTATTTGAACCCTTTCCAACAATGACTGTATGATTTTGAGATCCATCTTTTCACACTGATGACAACTGAGGGACTCATATGCAACTATTAGAGAAGGTTCAAATGCTCACTGATGCTCCAGAAGGAAACACGATGCATCAAAAGCTGGGGGTGAAAACTTTTTCAATTTGAAGATCTTAGAGTTGAAGAACTTATTTTGTCTTCTGGGAAATATGTAATTAGCTTCTGAAAGGCAGTACTAAATGAAAAAGAAATATGATATTTAGGCAAAATAAGAAAAATGTACACAACTTCATTCTGTTCAAAAGTTTTCACCCCCAGGCTCTTAATGCATAATTTTTCCTTCTGGAGCATCAGTGAGTGTTTGAACCTTCTGTAATAGCTGCATATGAGTCCCTCAGTTGTCCCTTGTGTCAAAAGATGGATCTCAAAATCATGCAGTCATTGTTGGAAAGGGTTCAAATACACAGAAATGCTAAAACAACGAAGAATTTGTGGAACCTAATGGATTTTTCTGAAGAACAACAGACAGTTTAACTGTTCAGGACAAACAAGGGACTCATGAACAACTATCACTAAAAAAACACAGCTGTGGATCATTCAGGTAACAACAAAGTATTAAATATCAAGTGTATTCGAACTTTTCAACAGGGTCATTTTTATAAACTCAGCTATTATTTTCTCTTGTGGACTATATGTAAACATCTTTTATGTGAAATGTCTTACTCAGGTCAGTACTATATAAAAAATAACATGCTTTTTGTATGATCCCTCTTATTTTGGTAAAATAATGAACATTTAGATGACAGATTCTGTGAGGGTTTGACTGTATATTTGACTGAATAAATCATTTTCCTTAAACCTTTAGTCATGACTTTAGCGAACTGTAGAAAAAGGCCACAATAATAGCATAATTGATAGTTTCAGCATCATCTTTGACAAAATTTAGCCTGTTTGTAATTTGTCTGCATGTTTTGAACTACACTGACTCACAAACTGACCAAACAACATGTTCCCTCTTGTTCACACAGATGGAAATAAAATGATTAATTCTTAAAAGATTCATTAAAAACCAACAACAACAATTTATTATGTACACTGTGATTTATCTTCACAGAAAAGCACATGATGCTCTGATCAGATGTTTTAGCATTTGTCACCATTGTGTTCCCATAATTCTCTCTAATGAATGAGTTGCCCGGTTTCTCTCCACTTTTAACTTTTCACACAGTTTTAATTTGTGACGCTCGAGTGAAGCTCAATCACATGACCTCCATGATTCGTATGTGTTCTGCCTAAGTTCAAAACAACCACTGAACTCACATGACACAAATCAGTTTGATGTGTCACCCTAAACTTACAAAGCAAGCATGTGTATGTATATGGAGATGAAGCCAACATGTAACAGCTTTCCACAGTTTAATAAGGTCACCCTGAGCCCCTGACCCTCTGACTGAAGCAAGTGACATCATGCCTCAGGATATCCCCCTTCCTAATTGAATTTATTTGCTCCTATGAAAAGAGCTGAGCGGAGGCCACACAAGTTTGCGCATGAGTTGTATTTAAAGATAACAGGTGGTCTCTCATTGTCTGACTATGTGGCATGTGTCGCAGTCCAAATGAACAGCTCATTTTATATGTAGTGAAAGGATTGCGTTAAAGCTTAGCAGTCAGGGGTCAGAGGTCGAGGTGGCGGCTGACAAAGAACTGGACGACCTGTTGCTAACCTATGACCTTGACCCTTAAAAGCTCCATGGGTCGTGACCCTGGTATGACCAGAGGCTGTGTGTACCTCTACAGGTGGAGTGTGTAAAGTTGATCAAATTAGATCACTTTTAAAAAACTAAACAAAATCAATGTGAAATCAAAACCCTATTTACTTTATGTGAATGATTCATCTACACATCTTGTTTAAAAGAAGCAAGTTTGCCATTGTAATCAAAATATAGACTACTGCTAAAACATTTGGGGTCAGTACGATTTTTTTTTAAAATGTTTTTGAAAGTATTTTTTTGCTCACCAAGGCTAAATTAAATACAGTAAAAACAACAGTCGTCAGTGTCACATGACCCTTCAGAAATCATTCTAATATGCTGATTTGCTACTCAAGAAACATTTCTTATTATTATCGGTGTTGAGAATAGTTGTGCTACCAAAATCATTTTTGGTAGTTTTTGGTTTACAGTTTTTCACATCTGCTAAAACACTAAACCCCATTCTCTAAAGCAAATTCTCAGTAGCCTAAACCAATTTGTCAAATAAATCACTCTTTCTGCAAAACCTTAAACAAGTTTAGGCAGTTTAGACACTGTTTGCAGATCTCATGCAGTCTTTTTGTAAAACTCTAAACACATTCTCACTCACTAAGACACAGTTTGCTCTGTGATGAACTTGTGATGCAAAACCCTAAACACAAGAAAGCAAAAGTTAAGCACAACTGCAACACAGCCGTCACCGTTTACACATAATTCAAAATTCTTCACACTTGTTTCTAAATATTTAAATATACAAAATGTAGGCCAGTTCAAAGTGCACAGAAGGCATGGGTGCATCTGTCAATCTGAGAGGTGCAGAAGAGTGTGAATATATATATATCTATATATATATATATGTATATGAATGATATGATGTGATATACTGTACAGTAATTATTTTGCAATAAAAAAGATACATAAACATACACATACTCAAAAAAATCACACCTAAGTTTGGTGAATATACCAAAAAAAAAAGGAAAATACATTTGTGACTACAAGCACTGGGCACTGTGTTCTCCATTTTTTGATGTAGTGTCTAATGAATCATTTGTAGTGCGTATAGTATTGACTAATATGTGTATGATTTGAAAGCTTTGTTTGATTTTGAGTACAGGTGAAATGGTTTTGAAGTGATTGTTTGATTTTGCCTGAAGAGTCAGGGGATCTGTAAATTTAGTTTGAACATTTGGATTTGTGTTTAAGGTTTTGAGAAAATGAGTGATGGTTTCAAATAATGTGTTTTAGCAATTCTGTAATAGAAATATCAAAAGAGGAGAATTTGTGTGAAATGGAAGTCTTTTGTAACATGTCTTTACGGTCATTTTTGATCAATTTAATGCATTCTTGCTGAGTAAAATGTCCAATAAATACATAAAATCTTACTGACCTATTGATAAAATCTAATCTACTTTTGTTTTTCCCATTGAATATTCTGTATTGTTTAGAAACACATCACTTTGTGGAAGTAAAAGGTCACAACTGGCAATTCACATGGATTTATGGCATAAAAGGCAGAATAATGTCATAATAGAATTCAGATCTGTGACGTTCAACCCATGTTTTTCATGTTTGAGGATGTAAGCTAAAATCTAAACCATGTCTGATCAACTGTTTGTCAGCAGTGGTTGAAATTTGTGACAGGAAAAGGAGGACGCTGCCGTAATCAATACCAAATGTGACCGTCAGCATACTTCCTCTCAAAAGTGGCTTTATGCTTCATGGATACTTGTATGTAATTTGTAAACTTACAGACGAGTGTGTCTCCCATCATGATGCTGGCGATTTACTTTGTGGCAGAAACTGTTTATAACATTTACAAATCTTTCTGTTACAGTTTGGGTGTCTGGAAACTCTTTGGAAAAGCTTTGGATTTCATTTATAACCCTTTTTAAATGGATAGTTCACCTAAAAATCATCATTTGCTCACCTTTGTGTTCTTCCAAACCTTTATGACTTTATTTTTAATGTAGAACACAAAAATCTATTTTAAACAAGTCTTATTTTTTTGTCCATGCTAAAAATGTAAGTGGTTAAATGTAACTTCAGTCTTGTTTTCCACTAAAGAAAAGAAAGTTCTTCAGATTTGGTATTGAATTTTTTCTTTTTGAGTGAACCATCCCTTTAAATTACCCCAGGATTTACTCAAACTCAAGCCATCCTAGGTGTAAATGACTTTCTTCTTTCAGACGAATACAGTCAGAGTTATATTAAAAAATGTCCTGACTCTTTCAAGGTTTATTATGACAGTGAATGGGTGTTGAGATTTTGAAGTCCAATAAAGTGCCTCCGTCCATCATAAAAAGTGTCCACACAGCCACAAAGGCCATCTGAAGCAAAATTATTCATATGCATATGTATATTTTTCTTATACAAATGCATCAATTCGCTTCACATGGCCTTTATTAACCCTCCAGAGCTGTGTGGAGTACTTCTTATGATGGATGGATGCACTTTATTGGACTTCAAAATTTCAACAGCCATTCACCATCATTATAAAGGTTGAACGAGCCAGGAGATTTTTTAATTTAACTCCAATTGTATTCCTCTGAAAGAAGAAAGTCATACACCTAGGATGGCTTGAAAGTGAGTAAATCACTCTATTTTTTGGTTGAACTGTCCCTTTAAGAATAATCGTGGTATGTGACAGAAGGTAGCGGATTTGCTCGCTACAGTCCTGTAAATAAAGGCCAAAATAAGTCTTACAGATGCTGTAATCGACATCCACATAAACTTCTTCATTTCTACTCTTGGGGTTCTGAATGATTTACCCGAGGCCTGCATACCTTAATAACTCAATAAGCTAAAAGACTCCTGGTGCTTTGTGCGTTTAAGTCAAAGTGATCCCGTATGGAGCACACATCCACGTTTTGGGGGAGAACACCGTTTGTCTGCCTATGTTTATGGGGCTTTGACAGATCATGCTTATCCACTGAACTCCCCCAGACCGGAGAGGCTGTTAAGCTTTAGCTCCGCCCCTTCCCTTCCCATACTCAACCCATCCTCCCTCATCCAGAATAGCCGTCGTGAGGCGTATGACTGAGCTGCTGCTGTCACTGTGGCGACTGCATTGAAAAGCATTGTAGGTTATATATTAGGGTCAGTTTATGCTGCACTAATGTTGTTTGGGTTTTTGGGCGGCTGTGTAATTAAGACCACACTAACTAAAAGGAGACGGCGAGAGGGGAAGTTAGGATGGCGGTGCCGTGAAACCATGTTGCTTCCATTCTTTCCTCGCCCCCACCCACCCCATCCTCGTTCCCTCTTCCTTAGGGCTGGGATCATTTACCGTAAGAGTGTTGAGATGTGAGCCTCATGCCATTCGAGGTCAGGGGCTGGGGGATGTATGGAAGGAGGAGGCAGCGTTCTTTTAGTTTCTGGCCTGCACTTTGTCAGTATCACTGAGGTAATATCAATAAATCAATGAGTTTGTACTCAAATTATGGGCAGGAAATGACATAAACTACCGTGTGCTTCAAGTATAAGCAATGGGTTTGTTGAAATACGTTTTTTTTACCCCTGTAGAACATGTTCCTGCAGTAGAGCAATGTCTGCAGTGTCTAGACTTTTATATCAAGCAGTCAGTGTTGTAACCCTAAAATCACAGGGCACTGGTTGGTTGATAAGAGTGTTGTTGCAGAAACATGTCGTGTTTGGGTAAATCATGCTAAACTAGTGTTTAACTACAATGGGTACCTTGCTTGTTAGCTTAGCTTAGTAAAGCTACTACTGACAATTTAGTTGTTTGGTCACTGACATGATGGTTTTCATCTGGATCTTTTAATACAGTGCCTTGCGAAAGCATTCATACCCCTTCATTTTTTTCACATTTTGTTATGTTGCAACCTTATGTTAAACTGCTTTAAAGGGGTCATCAGGATTGCCTATTTTCCACAAGTTGACATAATTCTTTAGGGTCTTAATAAAAAGTCTATCATATACACTGGTTAAAATTTCTCAGTGGTAGTGTAACATAACACACTTTTAACCTTGTCAGAATCAGCTCTTTTCACAGCAACCTGTTTTATTGCATGTCCCTGTAAATGCTTGAAATGATTTGAAAAAAGGGATATTATTTACAGGGACTAAAAAATACCACTGGTTGGATTTTTATCATTGTAGGGTGGTTGTGTACACACATTTATGTTCAAACAATATGTAAGTGAATTTTGCATCCGATGACCCCCTTAAAACCTTTTTTTCCACATCAATCTGCACTCCAAGCACCATAACAACAAAGCAAAAAAAAAAAAAATCAACTTTGCAAGTTTATTAAAATAAAATAAAAAACTAAAATAAGTACAAGGCACTGTACTGTGTGTAAATATTCATACATTCACTTGATAGAACAGGTTTTTAATTTCTGTAATAAACGTAATTTTAGAAAGAAATAAAAGTGGTAAAAATGATTTCTACTTTTAATATATTTTATATATAAGTCAAACCAAACCATAATAAAACACACAAGACAAACCAAAACATAAGACGAACCAAACCAAAACAAAACAAAACAAAACACGCAAGACAAAACAAAACACACAAGACAAACCAAAACACAAAACAAAACAAAACAAAAAACAAAACAAAACACACAAGACAAACCAAAACAAAAAACAAACCAAAACAAAACACAAAACAAAACACACAAGACAAACCAAAGCACAAAACTAAACACACAAGACAAACCAAAGCACAAAACAAAACACATAAGACAAACCAAAACACAAAACAAAACACACAAGACAAACCAAAACACAAAACAAAACACACAAGACAAACCAAAGCACAAAACAAAACACATAAGACAAACCAAAACAAAACAAAACAAAACAAAACACGCAAGACAAAACAAAACACACAAGACAAACCAAAACACAAAACAAAACAAAACACGCAAGACAAAACAAAACACACAAGACAAACCAAAACACAAGACAAACCAAAACAAAACACACAAGACAAACCAAAACACAAACAAAACACACAAGACAAACCAAAGCACAAAACTAAACACACAAGACAAACCAAAACACAAAACAAAACACACAAGACAAACCAAAGCACAAAACTAAACACACAAGACAAACCAAAGCACAAAACAAAACACATAAGACAAACCAAAACAAAACAAAACAAAAAAACAAAACAAAGACAAACAAAAGACAAAACACACAAGACAAAAAAGCACACAAAAAGACAAACAAAACACACAAAAACACACAAGACAAACCAAAGCACAAAACACACAAGACAAACCAAAACACAAACCAAAACACAAACCAAAACACAAAACAAAACACATAAGACAAACCAAAACACAAAACAAAACAAAACACACAAGACAAACCAAAACAAAAAACAAACCAAAACAAAACAAAACAAAACACAAAACAAAACACAAGACAAACCAAAACAAAAAAAACAAAAAAAAAAAAAAACAAAACAAAACAAAACAAAACAAAACACAAGACAAAACACACAAGACAAACCAAACCAAAACAAAACACACAAGACAAAATAAACCAAAACAAAGCAAAACACAAGACAAACACACAAGACAAAGAAAAACAAAAAAGAAAACAAAACACACAAGACAAACCAAAACACAAAACAAAAATATGAAACCATTATACATTACCATTCAGAAGTTTGGGCTCGGAAAGATTTTTTAAAAGCCTCTCTAAAAGCTCACCCAGACTGCATTAAAAACAGTAATATTTTGAAATATTATTACAATTTAAAATAACTATTTTCTATTTTAATATATTTTGAAATGTAATTAATTACTCCAGTCTTCAGTGTCACATGAATCTTCAGAAATTATTCTAATATGCTGATATGCTGAAGAAACATTTCTTACTGAAAACTGCTGTGCTGCTTAATATTTGTATAATATTATATGTTTCTCTATTCTCTATGTTTTCTATTCTTTGAATAGAAATACTAAAAAAACAGTGTTTATTTGAAACAGAAATCATTTGTAACATTATTATGGCTTTTCCTGTCACTTCTGATTAATTTAATGTGTCCACATATTGAATGAAAATATCAATTTATTTAGAAAAAAAAGAAAGAAAGAAAGTAAAGAAAATATTACTGGCCCCAAATATTTGAATGGTAATGTAAAATGCGCTAAGAAAGTCTCCTGTTTTTCTTGGACACTCTTATTTGTCACTGACCTTGTTATAAAATAGTTTTCCTCATGTATCCTTAAACAATATATGAGATATTTTCCTTGTGATGACATGCTCATCTCTTGTAAACGATAATGACATTCTGGAATTTTTTCGCAATGGTTACAATCAGTGTGCATGTATAGATGAGTTGCCGTCCCTGGCCAGACCTGATGAGGAACTCTGGCCAGATCTGGGAGAATTTTAAGCCTCCAAAGGCTCTCTCACATTCATTAGAGGCCTAGCGGGGATGCTAATCAGCCTGCATTTAACAGGATTGGTCCCCAGGCTCCATCAGAACAATCACATGAATCCGCTTTACGATGCCTGGAAGAGTAAAGTGGATATGCTTCGGGTGCATTTTAGGATACACGTTAACAGTTCATACGAAAGAAAACTGACCGTATAATCAAATAATCAAACATTTTCTATATCTGAGTGTGCCAGAAATTTTGAAATGGGCAGAAATTATGTCTTTTAAAATTCCCTATGATGTCTCATCGAGCACATTGCCCCCTAAATGGAGCATGCGAATGTTTCCAAACCTCGGTTGCCAAAGAAATGAATTATGTATAACATGTTTGTGCTTTTCTCTTCTGTGTACATACTTCTGCCATGAAATACAAATTGGAAGCAACCAACAAGCATTGCATACTCTTCAAAAGCATACACAAGTCTGGAATCGAAGTCCAAGGCCAGATCCCACAAACTTGTAAAAAGAAAATAAGACTCTTGTGGCATCTTGCAATAGCTGTTGGGAGGAAAAACATCCACACTGTACTCTTCCTTCATTGTAAAACCACTAAAATACAGCCTTTTATATTCTCTGTAGTGATGCATAGCTCAGGACCTCGGAGCAGGATGCTCTTGTCCATAAATTTTCTAAAAGGTGCGGCGTGTTACACAAAGTTAGCCAGTGCGGTTTGCAGTTGTTGAGACACACAGACCCATTGAGGAAGAGAAGTGGTTGGAATCTGTTTGCTCTCATCTGTTGCCAGTTTAGAGAACGTTCTGGACTGTCCCCGGTCCATCACTGTCCAGCTTAATTACAGCCGTCTGTATGCATGGAAATGAAAGTTTAATAGAGGAATAGTGTGTTCTGGAAGTAATGAATTTTCATACGTAAAAGAGTTTGGAAGCACTTCTCTTTTTTATTTAATTTGTGTCTTGTGCTTTTTGTACGTGATTTTTATGGATTTGTTATCATTTTTAATGTACAGTGAATGAAACTTCAAACTATTTTCCTGTTTTTATGAAATATTGTTTGTGGAATATTCCTCACATTAAACCACCAAAGAGAAAATATAAGGGGAAAAATCATGAAGATCTGCTTTATTTGTTTTTGCTTTATATTTTCCATATTTTAGTATTATTTTTTTCCCCAAACTGTCCAATTAAAACAGTCTGCCATATCCTGTGCATCACATTATATGAAAGTATTGATCAAAGGTCCGCTTGTACTAATCAATGAATAGTCCATGTGCACTGCGGTCGGCTAATTAACAGTAAAGCATTTATGAACAGTACAGTCTGCTGATTCATGGCTGGATCAAAGAACAGCTAAAGATTTGGTTTAATATAACCACCTCTCTTTCATCACTTCTTACATCTACTTCGTAGATCTCATATTTTAGCACTGGCATATGAGTGCCAGACTGACTTCTTCTTTGAACTGCCATTTGCCATAGTGTGGGAGGCTCTGGTTCTCTCTGGTATTCGTAACACCATGTCAGTAAAGGCTTGAAATTAATTAATAAGACTGTTGGTGGTTAGACTGGTCTGTGGTGGTTAATGATGTATTGAATAGGAGAGTTGATCTGATTTATGAGTTGCATTGATCTTTAATTATCCGGGATCCTTTATTTTATTTTATATTTTTATTATTTTATTTTTATGTTTTTATTATTTTATTTTATTTTATTTTATTTTATGTCCATAAATGAAAAAAATAGTTTAAACATTCTGTCTGTCATGGTTCATGATATACTGCATAAACGAGTTGTTTTTTTATTATATTTTATTTTATTTTATATGTCAATTAAATGAACAACAATTAACAAAAATAGCTAAAACATTCTCTCTGTGATGGTTCATGATATATTAAATAGAATAGTTTATTTTATTTTATTTTAATGCCCCAAAGAATGAAATCAATAGGCAAAAATAACTCAAACATTCTCTCTGTGGTGGTAAATGATATATTGAATAGGAAGACTTAGGGTTTTGATTTATGGGCTCTATTGATCTTTGATGATTCATCATCCATTATTCATGTTTCCAAAGGAAAAGGCTATTTTAAAATATTTAAATTCCCAAACCAATCTATATCAACAGTCCGGGCCCTTTCCCTAAAGAGGACAAAAACTTGTTAGATCTTTGTTGTTAGATCTCATTAAATTTCGTAAATACGTTTAAATATTGATCTGAATTATCAATAATGCCTTAAAAAATTGTAAATTCTGTAGTCAATTTTTAAAAATCTATATGTAAGTACTTAGAATCTTGCTGTACATATGGCCTTCTGTCTTTTGTTTTTGTATGATATTTTTTCTTAAAAAGATATTTCTAAAAAATGTGAAAGTGGAGTCCAGTGTTATTTTGGGCTTTAACTCTGTGGACAAAAACACTTGAAACAGTCTTCAAAATTTTTTCTTGGGAAAAAAATCATGCAGGTTTGTAACAAAATGAGAATGAGTAAATTATGTTTTCCCCCCTGTACTATCCCTTAAACAACTTGGGTGTTTCAGTAAAATGATATGGGTGGTTCAGACTACAGTTACGACCATAGATATATATACATAGATTCCTCATTAGCATTTCTATGGGCGATACCATTGTCTCTATTTCATTATGGCATGTTTGAAAGCATGTATGAAGGCCTGTGCTCCTATTGGCCAGTGTCAGAAATGTGATGGAACTCGTTGTGGATGACCAGAAAAAAAAAAAATAAACATGCTAGTCTTTCTGTGTTGATGTCACACAAAAGCATAGGGCTAGATCTACATCTAGATCTAGGTCTAGTCTACAAGGATTAGATTTAAACTCTGACATTGAGAGCGCTTAGGTGTGATTTCATCTTGAATCAAACATAATGCCACTCACGGCCTCTCAAAACCTCATTGAGAAGGATCGGCAGAAAGGTCACGGTGAAGGAAAGGACATTCCAGAGCTTAGCTCTCAATTAATCACATCCAAAGCACTGCTGCTTATCTTGATACAGGCCTGAGACCTTGTAGTAGCGGATTCTTTCAGTTTCTTTCTTAAATCTGCGAATTTAAGAAGCAGATTCCCTTGGGAACAAAACGAGAAATCAGAGCTTAACCAGGTGATCTTGAATTACAGATATCAAGGGTTGTGTGCATTAGGGAGAAACTCTATAAGTTTGCTGACACATGTAAAAATAACACAAATTTGCCTGTTGGACAAGCAGTGACCTGTAATAGATGTGTTGCCTTATCTGAAATTGTTTGTGCGTGTGCCTGTGTTTGGGTCAACGGGTTCATGCGTGCATTTGAAACTCATGTCTTGCCTTCAGTGTTTTGCCTTGCAGATAAATTACAGCATCAGCCTCTTGACATTGGATGCTAGCTAGAGATAAACTCAAAGATTAATAATTTAGACCACATGTTAGGGACTGTAAGCAATGGAATAACAAACCATTTATTGCTCTTGTAAAAATGCAGCGAGGAAAGACCTCAGGAATCTTTGTTGTTGTTTGCTGTATAAAATTTACATGTGTAGACATTCATCAACTTGACATAACTGAAACGGCTACTAGAATTTAGGAAATTCAAACAGTTTAAAGCATTTAATGCAATCAATCACCAATGGTATTTTATATATTTACAGAGCTTGTTTAAAGCATGTGAAGATGCTGAAAGAGTTTAAAAAGAAATCTAAATATCCTCGTAAATACACACATATTCTGCTGTATGTGTTTTGTAGTTTTGTTTTGATTTAGTGTTTTGTCCTTATAATATGTGACGCTTGACCACAAAACCAGTTTTAAGTAGCAATAGCCAAAAATACATTTTGTGGGTCAAAAATAATAGTTTTTTTCTTGTATGCCAAAAATCAGTAGGATATTAAGTAAACATCATGTTCCGTGGAGATATTTTGTAAATTTCCTACCATAAATATATCAAAACTTAATTTTTGATTAGTAATATGCATTGCTAAGAGCTTCATTTGGACAACTGTAAAGGAGATTTTCTCAATATTTTGATTTTTTTGCACCCCAGATTCTAGTTTTTCAAATAGTCGTATCTCGGCCAAATATTGTCCTATCCTAACAAACCTTACAATGGAAAGCTGATTTATTAAATTATTTATTAAAAATTGACTCTTATGACTGGTATTGAGGGGCAGCACCAGGCAAAAGGTGATATTGCACTTTGGTTGCTCATTTATTAGGGTCCTATGAAATCTGTTTTATTTTTTCCCAAATTCCATTTTATTTTGCTCTAAATTCCATTTTTTTTCTGTTTTAATTTTTTCTGGATTCAATTATTAATCAGAAAGCATGTCTAATTAATTGAAAGCATTAAATGTGCACAATTTAACAGCAATTTCTTACAATTTGGCTCTATAAAATACAATTTTTAAAGTCAATTTTATTAAATTAAGTTACATTTTAATAATCAAAAGTGTCTGTAATTGATTTTATATTTTTATATATATTGTTTTGTGTATTAACATTTTTTGGTAAATAGGTTCTGTTAAATAGTTTTTCTGGTAGGCCTGAATATTCTTTAAAGAATGTTTTGATAAAAATGTTATTATTAGTAGTACTTTTAAAATTACATGAAGTAAAATATATCTGTCAAAGTTTCTTTACGTTAAACCGAACTTTTATTTTGACGGGTGGCTGTGAAGACTTTTAAGTTTCTGTTTGTATATGATATGGCGATAGTTTTTCTCAAAAGAAGCAGTCAAATGCTCATGAACTGACTCTCAGAGCAGTTCTAGGGATTGTTTATGTATACATGTACTCATATTGAGGCGGCAGAGGCTGAAAACACCGCGAGCGTCACACGTAGCGCGGCGATATTTTTGCAGCTTAATATTCACAGACACTAGTCAGTATCACGTTGTGATTTGAGTGTACTGACCCACTTTTAATTTATTCATCCAAATGTTCTGTGACATTCCGCGTTATACAATAAATTCCGTTTTTATGACTTGGTTCCGCAATTCCATCTACGTTTTCCACATCGTGGAAATCATAGGGCCCTCAGTTATGTAGGTCAAGATAAATGTAACTAATATTAACTAATGTGAAACTGCTGTTTCATGACTCATGATTTATCGTGCCAGTTTTTAAGTGGTTTTAATGGAAAACATCTACCACATGATCTTACAGTACATGCAACCCTTTAATTACAGATTTGCTCCTTTAATCAGAGTTCATCTGGTTAGTTATGGCAGAGATCAGCCTCTTGAGATGTCTGCAACCTAGGAAAGCGATGAATTACGGCACATGGTGTTAAGTCCTATTTTCCTGGACCGTTTGTCCCAAGAGTAGGTCTGGATAGGGAATGGATGAGTCTCTGCAGCAGAGTACAGCTTCATCCATCCAGACAGAATTATTGCGACACTTTCACACAAGTCTTTAATTTAGCTGTAGAGTTCAGTAATATCAGAAAGACTAAGCGGTGGTTGAACGGTCTAGTTGCTTGTTGTGGGCTGAGTGTGTCTCGACAGTATTGATCTGCTGTGAAAAGCATAGCGAGTTAGTGATTTGTTGCTTGTGACGCTGAGAAACCCTCAGAGTCTGTCGTTTAATTTATTGATGAATAAGGGATGGAGTGATGCAGATGGGAATTCTGCCTCTCGTCAGGACTGTCAGTTTGATTGATGGCAGAATGGAAGATGGATTATTGCACATGTGCAGAAATACTGTACGACTTTACACTTAATTGGCATTGATGAGTGTGCAGAAAAACTAGACGGCCCACTTTCAGTCTGCAGACTCGCTGACCTTCTTTTTATCTCTTGTGAAGTGTGCGAACTATTTATAGATGTTTGTCTAAGAATTAAGTTAATAAATAATAAATATAATACCATGTGTATTTTATAATATTTATTTATGTTGTTAAGTGTGCATGTGTGTGTGTATAAAATTAAAAAATGCACAATTGAATAAACAATGAATAAAAGATAAATATATAATAAATTCAATACACACACACACGTCTATCTTTCTATCTAAACAGCTTTTTATATAATTATATGTATTCATTTCATTTATCAACAAATAAATAATTACACTACAAAAACAAATAAATCATACTAATTATGCATATTATACATTTATAATTGTTTTATTTGCATTTTTTTTAATTAAATCAAATTATATATATATTAATTTGATTATAAAAAATAAATCTAAATAAATAATGCAAATTATACATTATATTATTATAGACTACCTCTGATAATAATTTTTTGATAAATTTCTTTAGTTTTATTATTTACTTATTACGCACACACACACACGCATACATACCAACAAACACAAAACTTTTAATAAAACTTAATAAAACATAAATTATTTCATTTATCAACAATTACACAATTGAATAATTGCACTACAAAAACAAATAAATCCTATAAATTATACATACTACCTTTTTTTAATTGTTAATAGTTAATTAAGTGTTAATAAATAAATATTAACTATACATATTAATTCATTGTTTATGAAAAATATACAGTAAAATAAATAATAAAAATAATGTAAATTATGCAGTATTATTAACAACCTCTGATGATGATGTTTTTGTAAATTGATTTATTATTTAATAGTTTTATTACCTGTCATACACACACACACACAAACAAAACTTTAATAAAACTTAATTGATTTAATTGATAAACAATTACACAATAAAATAACTACATTATACAAACAAATAATATTATATATTTATTTAAATAAATTAAAATATTATATATTAATAATAATAATAATAATAATAATAATATATTAATATATAATAATTGTTAGTAGGTATTAATTAATTGTTAATAAATAAATATTAATTTTATATATATTAATTGTTTATTGCACAATAAAATAACTAATAAATAAATAATGTAAATTATTATTAAATGCATTATATTATTATTGACTACCATTGATGTTGTGTTTATATATTTTTTCATCATTTAATAGTTTTATTATTTACTTATTTAGTTACTAGTTTTATATACAAGAAAAATAAATATCTAGGAGAGCAAACATGTGCTTGCTTGTTTTTTCCCCGCGGTGTTGCCAAGTCCGCAGTTTTCCAGCGGAATTGGGCTACTTTGGACTATGCAGTTTTAAGTGACCCCGATATTGTGATATTTAGCCCCTAGAAGGCAGATTTTACCAGGGAAACCCCATAAAAAATGTGTGTTTTACTCCCTGGAACATGTTTTTTAAATCAAAGTGCAATTGGCCTAGTTTTGAGCTAGTTTGGGCAGGTTTTGTTGTGAAAACCTGGCAACCCTGTTTCACAGCAAAATTGCATACAGATTTTGTGCAGTGTCAGGGAGTGTGAAGAATGGATGTGCTTTCATTCCTCTGTCACTATCTACATGTTCCCTGTAGATAAGACCTCCACCCCCTCAGCACCCAGAGGGCCCGGCTCCACACCGGGCCCCTTAATGCTTTTTTCACCTGCACCCTGTTTAACAAAGGAGGCTTCTTTATGGTCTCATATCAGTTTGACATTGCGACCACCCTCCCAACCTCACAAACACACACATTCTGTTCAACCGTCTAGACCTTCATGCCCCATTACCCCACACACCTGATCAAATCATCCACAGCTTAACCACAATCTCTCTTGATGTTTAAATCTTATTGGATTCTAATTCATTTATTCAGTATAATTTACTGGCCTTACTGTACTGTGAAAAATGGGGTAGTGTAGGGGTCATACTCACCAGGTGGGCTAGACTTGTCGTTTCTATCAGCGTCTTGAGAGCGAGGCCTGGGGACCACAGCGTCCCAGGACGAATCATTATCGCAGGTGCTTAATCCCACCCTTTTTACCCAGATATCCCAAGAACACAGGCAAACATTGGGCTTTGATTCATCAGTAAGATAGTATTTCACCACACGTAATCCCAACAGGAAATAACAGCGATAATGGTAAAAACAGATGGGATTGAGTTGACCACTGCAGAGCAGAGCGTGAGCTGCGGTGCTCTCATTTGGGCTGAGATCTGGCTCCGTCACTATCGGGCTCCTCAGAACAGGTCAGCCATAACAGAAATTCACCTGCTGGTCTATCGCTGCATACTTGAGCTATTCCCGTCATACCGGATCACCACAGCAAGCTGCTTAGCCGTTCCAGAGCGGTACATAAAGCGCATGTGGGAATGCATTGTGAAATGAGGACAGCATTCTTTGAGCAGGTGTTTTGATTTTGATTTGTAGTAATTGCACCTCAAGATGGCGTTTTCCCATTTCAGATTTTAAAGATAAGTGACTTGCTTTTCCGTTCCAATATCAAGCTGAGATGCAACTTAAATGCAAAAAAAACAAAAACATTCTTATTTCCATAATGCATCCAGATGTTTTTCTTTTGACTTTTTTTCATCATTCTCAATGATGTCTAAATATTTTAGAATATATATATGAAGAGTTCATTTGCAAAACAGATAACTGTTAATTTTGGAATAAAAAAATTTACATTTTTTTTTTTTATTCTGCATTCCAAGTAATCTCAGTTAAACTGCAGTTGGGTTGTTTTGATTAAATAATAATAACTAAAAAAATACAGCTAACTAACACAATAAAACACAATAAAAACATGATAACACAATAAAAAACATGATTTATGAGTTATCTGTTTTTGCAAATTAACTCTCATAGAAATAAGATATTTCATGGTAGATGAGTATAGACGAGAGTTTATTTCAATTAATTTTTTTAAATTAAAATATATTTAATTAAATATTTTTTAAAGGTAGTAAAAAAAACTGTATCCACAACAAAAAATATATTTACTTATATATATACTTATATATATATATTAGTTTTAGTAATAAATTATAGTAATGAGAATGTTTTATTTTAAAGCAATTTGTTTATATTTACACTACCAGTCAAAAGTTTTTGAACAGTAAGATTGTAAATGTTTTTTAAAAAAGTATCTTCTGCTCAGCAAGCCTGCATTTATTTGATCCAAAGTACAGCAAAAACAGAAAAATTCTGAAATATTTTAACTATTTTAAATAACTGTTTATTATTTAAATATATTTTAAAATGTAATTTATTTCTGTGATTTCAAAGCTGATTTTTTAGCATCGTTACTCCAGTCTTCAGTGTCACATGATCCTTGAGAAATCATTCTAATATGCTGATATGCTCTTCAAGGAACATTTTGTTATTTTTATTATCAATATTTAAAACAGTAAACAGTTAAAAAGTAAAAAAAATTTCAGGCTTGAATACAAAGATCCAAAGAAAGATTGAACAGAAAGGTCCAAAGATCAGCATTTATCTGAAATTGAAAAAAGAAATTAATACTTTTATTTAGCAAGGACGCATTAAATTGATCAATAGTGCTGAACAAGACATTTATAATGTTAGGAAAGATTTCTATTTCAGATAAATGCTGTCCTTCTGAACTTTCTATTCATCAAAGAAACTTGAAAAAATTCTACTCATCTGTTTTCACCACAATTATAATATTGGATGTTTTTTGAGGAGCAAATTATAATATTAGAATGATTTCTGAAGGATCATGTGACTGGAGTCGCATGAGACTTGAAATCACAAGAATAAATTATATTTTAAAATATATTCAAACAGAAAGTGGTTATTTTAATAGTAAAAATATTTTAGAACTGTACTGTTTTGCTGTACTTTTGATCTAATAAATGGTAGTGTAACTCTACACAGTCATACACAGTCATCTTGCGGTCTTTATGCTTCCTGTTTTCACAAAATATTATTATTGGAATTGGATCAGGATCCATAAAGAATAGCTGCCTGATTTTGCTGTTTTAGCCAGATTTCACATCCTCTAGGTCTCATAAAAATAAAAAAAAACCTAAATAAATAAAGTTTTTTTTACAATCCTCATAAATGGCACCAAGCAACATTATGAAACTTCCTCCAGAGTCGACCGTATTAAATATTTGCAGGCCCAACAGAGTCAAAGGTCATTTCCCCTTGATGTTTTGCAAGGAGCCCTTTGTTGTGTTACAGGCACTAGGGTCTACAGGTCTTTATGGAGTTGATGAATGGGAAGGTTTGTGGACCACCAGAGTAATTTTGTTTACAGAGTGCATCATGGTGGGCGAGAGGTCACCGCATAAAGCAGAGTTGAGGGGTCGTGACCTCAACCTTTCCGGTAGCGGGAGTCCTGTTGAGTGAGGGCCTGAGATTCCTGAGTCCTGTACAGCTCTTACCATGTCAGGACTGTAATGTGAATCAGCTGTACAGCTGCAGTTATACAGCCGTGACAATAAGAAGATTATCTGTGGTGGTGTGTGTAAAAATATGATTGTGGTTTCTTTTAACTGCATTATGAGTTCTGCTGATTTACTAGCTTCAAAATAGCAGTTTTCATAAACCATAATTCTTCATTTCATGGCTCTCTGGAATGCTTGATTCTGACTGGTCACTTGCTGCGTTTTGCAGTCAAATACTTTCTATATAATGACCGTTAAACTATAATTGTCTGTTTTATCAGGCAACTGCGTTTTATGTCTCTTGTATCATTCTGCTAATGAAATAATGTCAACTCAAATAGATGTTTCATTCCATTTATTTACTTAGCTGATAAGTAGCTGTGTAATAAGGAGGATAACGCACGGTCAGACGGTCATTATCATAAAATAAACCCCTTCAGTGTGATACGAGGCTCTTGATCCCCCTGTCTGGGTTTATATTGTGACAATGACTAGCTGACTGAATATTATCTCTTACTTACTATCTTCTTAATGATTATATATGAACTGTTGTAGAAGATTTTGGTAGTAAAACACAAATTGAGAGAGATTTCACCTGGCGTGTTCAGTTAGTATGAATTTGACCTGATCTTATCCAAAAATGACATGAGTTTTCCCAAATTTGTCTTTGCAGCTAGTGGAGTTCTTCAGTTAAATGTTCAGCATCATTTTCAGCATCATTACTCTAGTCTTCAGTGTCACACGATCCTCAAGATTTATTTTATTTTATTTTATTTTATTTTATTATATTTTATTTATGTAAAAGGTGACTTATGCACACTGAGCCGTATTTATTTAATCAAAAGTCTGGGTAAAAATAATAAAATATAATGAATTAAATAAATAAATAGATAAATATGAAAAGAAAAGAAAAAGTGTAATATTATGAAATATAAAGTGTCTTTAAGCATTTAAGTGATCAAAAGTCTGGCAAATAAATTAATAAATTAATAAATTAATAAATTAATGAATGAATGAAAAGCAAAAAAAGAAAGAAAAGTGTAATATTGAAAAATATTATTACAATTTAAAATAACTATTTTCTATTTTTATGTATTTTAAGATTTAGTTTATTACTGTGATGATAAAGCTGATTTTCAGCATCATTAATCCAGTCTTCAGTGTTACCTGATCCTAAAGATTTATTTATTTATTTATTTATTTATTTATTTATTTATTTATTTATGTTAAAGGTGTCTTATGCACACCAAGCTGTATTTATTTGATCAAAAAATAAAATAAAATAATTAATTATATATATATATATATATATATGAAAAGAAATTATGAAATATTATTACAATTTAAGATAACTCTTTTCTATTGTTATATATTTTAAAAGGTAATTTATTCCTCTGATTCAAAGCTGAATTTTCACCATCACTATTTCAGTCTTCAGCGTCACATGATCCTTCAGAAACCATTCTAATATGCAGATCTGATGCTCAAGAAATAAAGCTGAAATCTGTTTTGCTGCATTTTCTAGTTTAAAAAAAAAAAAAAACTTTTTATTTATTTATTTATTTATTGGAAACTTATTGGAAATTTATTTATTTATTGTTTTTCCTTTTTAAAGATTTTTTTGATTAATACAATTGTCAGAATAACATTTATTTGTAATTTTTTTTTTTTTTTTTTTTTTTTGTAACAATGTAGAAGTTCTTACTTTTACTTTTGGTCAATTTAATGCAGACTTGCAGGATATAAAATATAAATAAATGACGCCAAACTTTTGGATGCTAGTGTATTTAAGTTAGAAGTTTGTCAAGTTACTTTTGACTCCTTCCTTTGCATCCAAAAAAATTGTGTTTGTCCCGATCCAGACTGTCTCTCACACATTTTCCGATTGCTTTCCACCCTTTAAGTTGGTCATATCACCAACATATCATTGAAGTGCAGTACAGAAAACCAGCACACAGCGAGGGCAGGATGCCCAGACAAACAAAGGCTTTTATGATTTGTGGAAGCATAGAGGAAAGAGATCCAAGACATTTTTCCCTTTCGTAGCCTTGAGCAACTGCAGTCCCTGAAATCTCCTGAGAATATCCTGAATTCTCTCTGTAACATTTGTCCCTCACGAAAACACTGTTTTTAGTATTGTATGCCTGCATATGGTATGCATTTGATGACTCTACGCTTCTGTCCTCACATTAATGTCGCCATAAATTGGCCAAAGCCCTTCCCGAACACAAGGCCAGATTTTTCCGCTCGTATCAGTAGTGGTGTCCTTCACGAGAAGTTAATGCTTAGTTACATCCACCTCATTACTCCTTAGAGTCTCCACCTCTCAGCTAGAGTGGTGCTCTTTCCATAGACATTCACCCAGGCATTCAAGGGCAGGGATTGCGAATCGTGGAGTGGAGACACTTTTCATCCCTGCTGCTCTCTCTCTGCCTTCTCTTGTTTTCCCACTCCACTGTGAGAGATTGATGAGACAGGTGCGGCCAAGAACAGACCGGCTGGCAGTAAATCCATGGTACAATCAGCTAGAGGACAGTGAGAAAGAAAATACAAAGGGATGGGGATTTATGTCTGGAGTGTCTTGGTTATTTAATGGGGCTATACTGAAGACTCGGCATTATTGATTCATTATTTTAATGAAAACGTATTAAGACCTCTGAATTTGATCTTCTTGTATTCCCTGGAGATGGAGGTTTTTGACGTCAGGCGACCATATTTCTGACAGCGTTCTCTGTGTTTGTGCTCCACAGGTAAAAGCAGACGATGCAGACGGAGGGTCATTTGGGGCCATTACGTACTCGATTGGATCTGGACCCGCTGGCGTCCCACCAAGCCAGTTCACCATCAATAAGGAGACGGGACAGATCTGCACCAGTGTGGCTCTGGATCGAGACGAGGGATTGGATAGTTTCGACTTCACTGTCACTGCAACGGATGGGGTAAGGAATGAGTTTGTACCTGTATGCCTCTAATAGGAGTATTCTAGGTTCAGAATATAAATACAAGTTAAGCTCAATCAACAAATGCCGCAAAAAATTGTATTCAACTTTATAGTATTTGCTGTGGAAGTGAATGTGGCCAATTTTTGGAGGATTTACAGGATTGTGTGAAATTGTTCTCATAATTCTTAAAGTCATTTTAGGGTTTTTGGTGTTACGTTGTCATGGCAATAAAATTGTAAATATGGGAATAACTTTACACTTCTTTCACACTAAAATCATGAGTCAGCACTCATTATATTTGCACATTGTTTACATATTTTATCTACACTTTTGAAACCATGAGTATTTTTAAAACAGACCCCATTCACTTATATTTTTAATAGCCTGAACAATATATAAATATTTTAAAAGTGGTCTCATTCAATTCTGTTTTTAATAGTAGCTGTAGTATTTTTTAAAACAAAGCTTAAAAATATATAAATGTTAAAACTGGCCCCATTAATTTCAGTTTTTAATAGTAGCTGTACTGTTTATTTAAATAAAGCTGAAATATAATAAATATTTTAATACTGGCCCAACTCACCTTTATTTTTAATAGCAGCTGTAGAATTTTTAAATAAAGCTTAAATAATATATATATATATATATATATATATACTGTAGCTTAGAATTTTTAATATACGATTAAATAACATATAAATAATTTAAAATGGGCCCATTCACTTCTGTTCTTAAATAGTAGCTGTAGATTTTTTCTTTTAAATATAGCTAAACATAATACATACATATTTTTAAACAGGCCCCATTCAGTTCTATTAGTAACTGTAGAATTTTGAAATAAAGCTTAAATAATATATAAGTATTTTAAAAAGGGGCCCATATACATTTGTTTTTCAATAGTAGCTGTAGAATTTTTTTATAAATCTTGAAAAAAAAAGACGGGCCCATTCACGTCTATTTTTAAATAGAAGCTATAGTTTTTTTTTTTTTTTTTAATACAGCTAAAAATAATGCATACATTTTTTAAACGGGCCCTTTCACTTCTATTAGTAACTGTAGAATTTTTACATAAAGCTTAATACATAATTATTTTAAAAAGAGGCCCATTTACATTTGTTTTTAAATAATAACTGTAGAATTAAAAAAAAAAAAAGCTTAAATAATGTACAAAAAAAAAAAAAAAAAAAACAGACCCATTCAGTTCTGTTTTTAAATAGTCTGTAGATTTTTTTTTTTAAATACAGCTAAAAATAATACATAACTATTTTTTAAACGGGCTCCATTCACATCTAGCTGTAGAATTTTTAAATAAAGTTTAAATAATATTTTAAAACGGGTCAGTCACTTCTGTTTTTATTAGTAGCTGGAGAATTCGTAAATAAAGCTGAAATAAAATATAAATATTAGATGAACTTAATAAAACTTAATGAAATTAAAATTTTGAAATGTTCCCTTGGCAAAAACTTAATATAGAAATGAATAAGATGAAGATGAAGTACTAAAATTACTAAAACTAAACCTGAAATAAAAATAAATTACAATAAATAGAAACAAAAACACAAAACCACAGAACAAATTTACTAATATTAAAATGAAAACTAAAGATATAAAAGTGAAGTTCAAAATATGAATAAATACTATAAGGGTATATGAATATTACTAAAATAACACTGGTCTCACAGTGCATACATTTTATATATATTTTACATTTTAATATACTGTATACTGTACATGATTTTTGTGGTATTATGCCACAAGCGCTGTTCGTTGATCTTAACTCAACACACAATATTGCATGAAAGTTCCCATGAAATCAAAATTGTTTTTTGGCTTTAAGTATGAATATGTTAGCCTTGAGGTTATCTGTAAACTAGTGTGCTCCAAAATAATGACAAAATTTGCATTTGTAAGCATTCAAAACTTTCAATCTTTAACTTCTGCCAATATGAATTGACATGAAATGACATCACCCTGCACTTCAGCTTCTCATTACTTTCTGCCCACTTCCTGTCTAATCAAGTGCTCTCTAGAATCTGACAGTTTGGGGACCCCTGATTTAGGGGATAGACAGTGTAACGATTTAGACAGTGTACATATATGCTTTCCGTCGAAGCGAAAGAATTCAGGTTTTCGCGCTGTATCACTCAAACCGCCGCAACACACACAGTCCTGTTTCAGTTGAAATGACGTCAACACATAGAATATGTGCTTTCAAAGCACCTCAGTGGACCTTTAAGGCCCACATTGTATGTTAGGATCCAAAAGTGTCAGCCCACTTGGAAAACTGCTGGTCATATACATTTAATACGCTTTGTAAGTGTTTGAGAAACCTGTTTCATTTGGAAATGTATATACTGCTGCTTTAAGAGCTTAAAGGCTTTTAAAACTCAATTCAGAGGCGCAAAGGTTGACCATTAGTTCTGTTGTGTAGCACCTAGATGCCCAGTCACATGCCCTGCTCACTTCTTCTTCTCTCAGTTGCCAGTAACAACAATCATGAGCTCTCTAAATGAAAAGGCAATAAAGAGCAGTGTCCCAGGGGCAGATTGCTGTACATACACACACACTCATGCTGTTTCCCTTTATAAGCTGCTAGCAGCGGCCCGCTTTGTTTCCCATTTCAATTATTAATGCAGCCATAAAATGCTGGCTGTGGCCTACTCCACTACACACTACAGCTCAGTTGCCCCTCATAACCTGGAAAGGCAATTATATCCCACTGTGGCGTTTTCTTCTGCATTATTACACACAAGAAATCATCCAGATTGATAAGACAGTAGTGTGAGAGCATCCACAATCCTGTCGTCGTTATCGTCAGTAATATGATATGATATTTTCCCACAGGGAGGCCTTACATCCTCCGCCTATGTGAAGGTGTCACTGGTGGACATTAATGACAACAGACCTACATTCTACCCGGTGAACTACGCCGTCAGTTTGAGCACACAGAGCACGCCCGGGACCTCTGTTGTCAGGGTAACAGCCCACGACCCAGATGCTGGTGCAAATGGTAAAGTGACATATCACACTGTCCCTGATGGAGGATCCAACTTCTTCACCCTCAACAAGGACACAGGTATTTTAATTAAATTGATTTGAACTATTAAATTATTTTTTTTATATGTGGATAGATAGATAAATAGATAGAATAGAGAAAAAGATAGATATATATAGTGTTTATGTTTAGTTTATTATTTTATTACATCAGGTTAAATAAAATAAATTGAGAAATGTTGGTTTGTTAACTAGCTGAAAAAAGTTACATTTTTATGTTTTATTTTTGTTTATATTAGTTTATATATTATTTTATACATTGTTTATTTTAAATCTAATTTTATATATTTTATTTTTATTTTAATTCAAGCAACATTTATTTTTTATGTATTTTTTAATGTTAGATATTTTCATTTTAAATAACTAAAATGTTTTTTTTATGGTTTTAGTATCTATGTTATCTTTCTTTTTCTTTCATATTTATTTATTTTCATATTTTATCTATCTAAATACATAAGTCATAAATTAATATAATGACTAAATATTAAATTATATATGTATTATTATATATTTATATAATATATATTTAGTTTTTATATATTTTGTTTTAATGTTAGATATTTTATTTTTTATTTTAATTAAAAAACAACTAACATGTTTTACCTATCGACATACATACTTTTATATTAAATTTATATGAAGCTTTTATATGAAATAATATATTTATTTATTTATTTATTTATTTTAATTCAAGTAACGTCAAGTAACAAAAAACAAAAAGGTTTTATATATTTTTTTATTTTAATGTTAGATATTTTATTTTTATTTTAAGAAACTAAATTTTGAATAGTTTTAGTTTCTATCTATCTATCTATCTATCTATCTATATACACACATATATGTCATAAATTGATGTGACTTTAAAATTATAGCCAATTTTTATATTAAATAATATTTTTAGTATTTCAATTGTATATATAAATTAACATTCATATTTAGGGAATATGAATAATGACCCAGATATGTAAATTTTGTATAACTTTGAAAAGCCCTTATGGCTTTCTTCGTGGAACACAAAATATTATGTTTTGAAAATTCCAGTAAATGCTTGTCAGATTGAAAAAAGCCTGAGCAAATTTGCTCATCCGTATCCTCATATTTAATGTTCACAGTCTTCAGGCATGATCGTATATCTCGTTTAATTCCATTCCCACTGCAATTTTTTCCTGTTAGGTGTGATCTCTCTGTCACGCTCGCTGCATGGAAAGGCCAACTCCGTCATCACCATGGTGATCACAGCACGGGATGGAGGCGGCCTCACAGCACCTGTCAATGCCCGAGTGAACATCAGCGTTGTGGCCGGCTCAGTGGCGCCTCCGGTGTTCGAGCAGGCGCAGTACTTCTTCACCGTGTCTGAAGACGTGCTCCGGGGTACTGAGGTCGGCGTAGTGAGGGCCAGCGGCAGAAATGGTTAGTTTCAGTTATTTCAATGTTACGTCTTCTTGGAATTACCATTACATTGTCTAAAAATAAACAACTAAAATAAGTAGCCATGTGCTGCTGCATACTTTCACATAGCTCTGCTAACCTCACTGCTGTGGTTCTCTGAAGCATGAATTGGTGTCTGTGAGTCAAGGGTGCTGAAAAGCTTGATAGGGAATATTTTCACTCTCGCTGAGCCAGTTGTGCAAATAGAGCAGCAGCTGCTGCGTGAACCTCATTAAACAGTCACATCCATCACTGATTCCACTCTACCTCATGTTGCTGGAAATTATTATTTGTTGATGTATATTTTTTGATAGCACATAAATATCATTGAGATGTTTAATGAAAAATAATGGGGAATTCTATAGGATGTACCTGTCTGTACTAGGGATGCAGTGATAATACAATTCTGGCTGATACTGATAAGCCAATCATTATTTTCATTATGGCTGATAATTATAGAAGCCTGGAACTATGGAATATTGTTATTGCTATGCAATACTGATTTTATAACTCGGAGCTGCAAATTTATATCACGCAATTCTGAGAAAAAAAGTAAGTTGTGAGTTTATATTCAGCAATTCCGACTTAATTTTTTCAGAATTTTAACTCACAACTGCGAGTTTTTGAGTCAGAATTTTGAGATTATAGCGAGAGAATAGCGAGAAAAAAGTCAGAATTCTAAAGATATAAACTCAGAATTGCAAGAAAAAAATCTAAATTGTGAGATATAAGTTCGGAATTATGAGGAAAAGTCAAAATTGCGAGATATAAGCTCGGCATTGTGGGAAAAAGAAGTTAGAATTGTGAGATATAAACTCTGAATTGCAAGAAAAAAGTCAGAATTCCGAGATATAAACTCGGAATTGCGGGAAAAAGGTCAAAATTGCAAGATATAAGCTCGGAACTGTGAGGAAAAGTCAAAATTGCAAGCTGTAAACTTGGAATTGTGGAAAAAAAAAGTCTGAATTGCGAGATGAAAACTGGAAATAGCAAGAAAAATTTTAATTGTGAGATACAAACTCGGAATTGTGAGATTTAAACTCGGAATTGCAAGAAAAAAGTCAGAATTCCGAAATATAAACTCGGAATTGCGAGAAAAAATGTCGAAATTGTGAGATAAAATCTCGAAATAGCAAGAAAAAAAATTTTAATTGTGAGATACAAACTCAGAATTGCAAGAAAAAAGTCAGAATTCCGTGAAATTATCTCAGAATTGTGAGAAAAATGTCAGAATTGTGAGATGCAAACTTGCATTTGTGGGGTAGAAAGTCAGAATTGCAAGACATAAACTCGGAATTACGAAAAAAAAAAGGTCAGAATTCCAAGATATTCCGAGTAAGTTTAGAAAGTCACTTTAAATCAAATCATCTGCTAAATCGCTGCTTATATATCTTATCCCCTCTCTCTCTCGCGCTCCAGGAGCCTCTAAGGATGTCACCTACACCATCTCTGCTGGAGATCCAGATGGTTATTTCATGGTCGATCCAGAAACTGGAGCGCTCAGAACAAGCCTTCCTCTGGACCACGAGTCAAGACCCTTTTTCGACTTGGAAATTCAAGCGCGCAGCGGTTCCCCTCCAGCTTTTGGAGAGACTCGCGTTCGGGTCACCATCGCAGATGTGAACGATAACGCCCCCGTGTTTTTCCCGTCATCCTCTGAATCTCTGCTCTTACCGGAAGCCACAAAAATGGGTACTGTGGTGTACCGCGTGCAGGCGGAGGACCGCGACTCCGGTCCTAACGGACAGCTGAGCTTTGACCTGATGTCAGCCGGAGGACAGCGCACATTTGGTGTGGAGCGCAGCAGTGGGGAAATCCGGCTGATTGGGAGTCTGTCGTACGACACCGTACCACGTTATGACCTTCAAGTGATTGCAAAAGACAGCGGTGCGCCTCAGCTCAGCGCTACGTTCAGCTTGGTGGTCCACATCCAGGCGGAGAACGACCAGGGTCCCGTGTTTGACACGATGACCTACCGTGTGGAGCTGAAGGAGAACACGCCACTCAACACCAACTTCTTACAAGTCCGGGCTCTCAATAGAGATCCCAATGGAAATGGAGGATCGTCCAAAGGCTCCACACCAACTTCCACGCTGGCATACCGGCTCCGGCCTGATGGGGATGCGGCAGGTTTCGGGATTGCGCCAGACAGCGGGTGGCTGTTTGTTAAGAGCGCTTTGGACCGTGAGGCTAAGGATATCTACTTGCTAACTGTGCTCGCCACTTCTGGAAGCGGTCAGACGGGGAAGACCGGCAGCGCGACGGTGAGAGTTTCCGTCACAGATGAAAATGATAACTCCCCTCGTTTCTCTCAGGAGAGGGTGTTCTTGGCAGTGAGAGAGAACTTGCCTGCGGGAACTGGTTTCGGGAGGGTGTCTGCTACCGACCGCGACGCTGGTCTCAACAGCCGCCTTACATACAGATTGCTCCACACGGACCGCTACTTCCAAATCAATTCCCAGACAGGTGAGCTGGAACACAATTTGAACCTGCAAAAACATTTGTTATTTATACATTTGGGGAATGTTCTAGGTGAGGGATTTTTAAACTTTTTGACACCAAATATATTTTGACAACATATATATTATGCATAAAGACCCATGTATAGTGTGAAAAATAGGGGACAATATTTACTTTATAGATTTTTTTTCTACCCACCCATTAAAAGTAGTAGGGTTAGGGTTAGTGTTAAATGTATTTCCTTTGAAAAAAAAAAAATGCCTATCGGTATACCAAAATAATATGATTATTATAGTTTTAAACACTGTATACGTTTATACTATTTTATAATTATTTTTAATTAGATCTTATTTTTATATTTAAGTTGTTTTGTTATGTGCTTTTGTCATTTTTATTCCTAGTATTTTTTGCATTTCTTTTTAGATTTCATTAATTTTCATTTCAGTTTTAGTAATTTTAGTACTTCAGCTTAATTTTAGTTTAGTTTTATTTCAATAAGCTGCCAAGGCCAAATTTCTAATTTTCATATAGATTTTTTTAAATCTGATATTTAACATTTATTTATCAGTAAACTAAAATAATTATGACTATTATATCCAACAGAAAAGATTCTAAGGCAGCTATATATTTTATGTACAGTTTTTTTACAGTATATATTTTATTTCAGTTTTATTTCAGTGTGCTGCCAAAATATTTACTTTATATTTTTTTTTACCCCGTTAAAAGTACTTTTAAATGTATTTCCTCCTCATGTCACTTTATTTATTATTTATTATTTATTATTTTTAGATTTAGATTCTGTTTAGATTTCAGTTTTCAGTTTTTCATTTCAGTTTTAGTAATTTTAATACTTCAACTTTTTTTAATTTAATTTAATTATTTAATTTAATTAATTTAATTTAATTTCTTGCTTTGTTAAAAAATGACTCTCTGGACTCTTTTTCAGTTATTTTGTTATGTGATTTTGTCATTTTTATTTTTAGTATTTGGTTTAGTTTTTTTTTTTTTTATCATTATTTTTATTTCAGTTTAAAATTTTTGTACTTAAACTTCATTTCAGTTAACTGCCAAGGCCATATTTCTAATTTTCATTATTTGTTTTCATCTTTTATATTTAAATTTATTTCAGCTTTATTTAGATTTATGAAATGATTTTTAAATAGTTTTAGTTAGCAGTAACTACGCTCAAAATCAACTGCAGTATTCTGACTAACTCACACATTGCACATGTAGGTGAAATCAGTACAAGAGCAGCTCTGGACCGCGAGCATCAGTCCAGTTATCAGCTCATCGTGGTGGTTCAGGACGGCGGTACCCCTCCACGTAGTGCCACCGGAACAGCCCATATTACGGTGCTGGATGAGAACGACAACGCGCCAGCGTTCAGCCACACACAGCCTGGCAGGGAGATTCTCATTCAGGCAAGAAACAAACTGGCACAGACTATATTTAAAGCCTTAAATCAGTGTGTCATAACATAGGTGCTTGTGTTTATTAAAACACAGTTTACACATCATAAAAACGTCATTACGTCTGTACATAATATCTTTCAAAAATTGTTTGTGTGACCTTGGACATGTTCCCGCTCTTGAAGTTGTTTGTGTTGAGTATAAGCAGCCAGACTATGTTGTTTAAAACTTGCTTGATGTTTTCCAGGTTCAGGAGGGTCTTCCTGCCGGTTCTTTATTAGGAACTCTACATGCCAAAGATCCAGATGAGGGAGAGAACGGCACTATTTTCTACTCTTTATCAGGTAAGCAAAAGTCTGGAATATTTCCTAGGTTTTGGGTCTTTGGGATATTATTGCAAAAAGGTGAAACTGCAAAACGTAAACATATGTCTTTACACTTATCTCTGTGCCCAATATGATGTATTGTATGGATAATTATACTACCATATTTGTCTATATTTACGCTTCCATTTGTCCTTGCTTTTTAAGGCTCCAGAGCGGAACGTTTCTCCTTGAACCCAAACACCGGAGAGCTGCGCTCCTCTTCCCCCCTGAGGCGAGCTGAAAAAGCAGAGTACAGCTTCACCGTCACTGCCACGGACCGTGGAGCTCCATCTCAGAGCTCTTCAACCGCCTTACTTATACAGGTGAGACAATCCAAACCCATTTTAAAACATCACTTTCAATGTTAGAAGGTCAGTATGTCAGACCCTTGACCCCTAGTGGTGAGGATACATGTTGGTCTTTGGTGCTCATGCAGAAGATGCAGGTTTGAATCTGTCTTGCGCCATGCCATGATCCTTCCCTCTTCCTCATAATTTCTCCTTTTTAGAGTCTCTATAGTTAAAAACTAAAATGAAAACATCAAAGCAAGGCCAATAGCTCACATTTAACCATATTTGTGTAGTATCAACCAGCCATTTTTTATTTTATTTTATTTTATAAGAAACTTTAAAAATTAAACTTTTGACAAGAAACTTTTAAAATATTTTACATTTTTATATTTTCAGTTTTAGCTTATTTATTAGTAATTTCAAGTAATTTTAGTCGAAGTCATTTTGTTGTGCTTTTGTCATTTATTTTATTTTTATTTTATTATTTTATGTAACTATTAAAAATTGACTCATTTTGTAATTATAAATATTTTAGAATTACCTTTTATTTTTATATTTTCAATTTTGTTTTTAGTTTTAGAGTTTTTGTTTTAGTAATTTCAAGGAATTTTAATTGAAGTAATTTTATTATATGCTTCTGTCATTTATTATTTTATTTTATTTTATTTTTTAAACTTTTGACCAGAAACTAAAGTGTAACTAAAGTCTTCAAAAATTAATAATGTTATTACAGTATTATATACTATTTAGTATATATGCTATTAAACTTGTATTTATAAATATTTTAGAATTAGTTTTTAATTTTATTTAATTGTATAGTTTTTGTTTTAGAGATTTCAAGCAATTTTAGTTGAAGTAATTGTATGTTCTTTTGTCATTTATTTTATTTTATTTTATTTTATTTTATTTTATTTTATTTCATTTTATTTCATTTTATTTTTGAACTTTTGACCAGAAACTGAGTGTAACTAAAGTCTTTAAAAATGAACAATGTTATTTTAGTATTATATACTATTTAGTATGCTATTAAACTTGTTTTAATAAATATATTAGAATTAGCTTTTATTTTTATATTTTCAGTTTAATTTTAGCTTTTTTTAAAATAAATTCAAGTAATTTTAAAGCAATTTTGTTGTGCTTTTGTCATTTTTTAAATTAAATTAAATTAAATTAAATTTTGACCAGAAACTGAGTGAAAATAAAGTCTTCAAAAATTAACAATGTTATTATAGTATTATATACTAAATCCTACATATGCTATTAAACTCGTATTAATAAATATTTTAGAATTAGCTTTTACTTTTATGTTTTCAGTTTAATTTTAGTTAGTTTTTTTTTTTTTTTTTTTTTTGTAATTTTTAAGTCATTGCAGTTAAAGTCATTTCATGTGCTTTTCTCATTTTTTAATTTTATTTTATTTTATCCTGTCGTCATCTGCCCGTGAAAACCTTCCGAGAAGTGTTGTGTGTGGTTGCCAAGGTGCCTGTAGTGTTTTAGCATGTTTTGGCTGGTTGCGTCAAGTCATTTGGCTACCCTTAATTAATTTTTTTAGTTAATCTGCCAAAACCTTAAAATCTTGTTGCATGAGCACCAATACAGACAAGTCGTCTTTCACTGTGCCAAGCTATCATCATACTTCCAGTCCCCTGAGCAGTGGTATCATTATTCAAGCAGGGAAATGAGCTGTGACCCAGAGGCCGGCTCCTGTCTATGCAAACACAAACACCTCAAAACTCCCAGGATTATTTCCTGCTCCAGAGGAACACACTGTAACACAAAACCCTGTATTAATCCCAACGCTCAGCATGGATCTGCGCGAATCAGACATCTCAAACTATATCTTTGACAAAAGGATCATTTTCATGGTTTTTCATTCCAATCCGCTTTCTAAAGAGTTTGTTCTCCGCACAATGGCTCTTGCCAGTTCTCTTTTGTAGAGAAATATCTTTAGTGCTTTTACAGATGTGATTTCAAAAAGGGAATTGGCGGCTAATTGTAGAGTGTGCGGTTGCATGCGATTTCTGTTCTCCCTGTTTGTATGAGGAAGATGAGAGTGAGGGAGCAGTGGAGGGAGAGAGAGACGGAGAGAGAATGCACCTTTGAATCAAGTGTTCCCAGATGGCTCTGATGAGGCCCAGCTGTGGTTCCCCATGATCAAACGGAAAGCTGCAAACCTCGGTAGCGCTAATGCCGATACGCTCGCACCGCAGAACCTTGCACCGTAGCAATCTCGAGATAATATTTTACATACCATCAGTAATGCCAGCTTCAGTTTGAAAGTCCAGTGTGCTTTGCACCTAAAAGAGAGCCCAGAAATGGATCAGCGTCAATCCCTCTGTTGCTTTCCTTCCTGTGATCCGGTATGCGTGTAGTGTTTTGTTTTTTTCATGGGGATATTAGTATGAAAAGCTTCACCTGTCAACCATTTTCCAGCTTTTACTGTACTTCAAGGACTTAGGAAATTATATCACGGATCTTTAATGTGGCAGGCACGTTCACTCTATTTTATTTTTTCAGTATTGTGCATCTGTTGATGTCTAAAGCACCCAAGTTGTGGCATACTGTATGTTTGGCTAATGATTACAAAAATCCTTATAACCCCTTATTTACTTTATATACACTAGGGCTGGGTTTTGACTCAAATGTCATGATTCGATTGTGATTCACAAGCTTGTGATTAGACTTTTTCTTTGACTTTTCTCATTTCTGGTTCTTCCACTTCTGCTTCTTTGATTTATTCTGTGACTTCTTTGACTTTTTCTTCGACTTCAGCTTTTTTGACTTCTTTTTTGATTTCTGCTTTTTTTTTTTTCTTGTCTTTGGCTTCTTCTATGACTTTTTTGACTTCTGCTTCTTCGACTTGTGATTTCTGCTTCTTTGACTTTTTTGACTTCAGCTACTTCAACTTCCGATTTCTACTTCAACTTTTTCTTCAAGTTCTGCTTCTTCGAATTTTTTTGACTTCCACTTCTGTGACTTTCTGTGACTTTCTGCTTCTTCAGCTTCTTCAATTTCTGCTTCTTTGACTTTTTCGACTTCTTGTTCGACTTCTGATTTCTGCTTTTTAGACTTTTTCTTTGACTTCTACTTATACCTCTTCGACTTCTTTTTCGATTTCTGCCTCTTCAACTTTTTACATCTTTGACTTTTTCTCTTTGACTAATGCTTCAACTTCTTCTCATTCTGCTTCTTGACTTTTTCTTCAACAGCCTCCTTTGACTTCTTCAGCTTCTGCTTCTATGAATTCTTTGACTTCTTTTTTGACCACTGCTTCTTCGACTTTCTCGACTTCGGCTTCTTTGACTTCTATGACTTCTGCTTCTTCGACTTTTTTTGACTTCTGATTTCTGCTTCTTTGACTTTTTCGACTTTAGCTTCTTTGACGTCTTCTAATTTCTGCTTCTTCAGTGTTTTCTTCAAGTTCTGCTTCTTCGACTTCTTCAGTTTCTGCCTCTTCCTGTCTTGTTCGACTTCTGATTTATTTTTTAGACTTTTTCTTTGACAACTTCTACTTAAACTTCTTTAAGACTTCCGCTTTTTCAACTTCTTCTATGACTTCTACTTCTTCCACTTTTTCTTCGACTTCTCATTTCTGCTTCTTCGACTTAAACTTTTTTGACTTCTACTTCTTCGACTTCTTTGACCTCTTCTATGACTTCTGCTTCTTCAGCTTTTTTTTAAACTTCTGCTTCTTCGACTTTTTCTACTACAACTTCTTAGACTTTTTCGACTTGTCCTTCTTCGACTTCTCATTTCTGCTTCTTCGACTTTTTCTTTGACTTCAGCTTATATGACCTCTTTGACGTCTTTTTCGATTTTAGTTTTTTCGAATTTTTGACTCCTGCTTCAACTTTTTTTTAACTTCTGCTTCTTTGACTTCTTCGACATTTTTGACATCTACTTTTTCTTTGACTTGTGCTTTTTCTTTGACTTTTTCTATGACTTCTACTTATTCCACTTTATTTTTTTACTTCTGCTTTTTGGACTTTTTCCTCCAACTTCTGTTTCTTCGACTTTTTCTTTGAATTCTGCTTTTTCGACTTCGACTTCTTTTCCTATATTTCTACTCTAAATTGTTTTTTGAAATATAAACGTTTAAATGGTGGCTGTCATAAAAATTTGATGGATTTATTCAAACATAAAGACTGAAAAACTGCAAAAAGTATAACAAATGTTATATGGTGCATATATTTAGCTAAATACTCCTCTCTAGAGTTCATTTTTCTAGCTGACTGAGTTTATGGTCACCATGTTTTTTCTGAGGTACAGTAAATATAATGATACATGACATATTGTTTACAAGCTGCTATACTGTCACCTTTCCACAGCTGAAACACTGACTGTGCGATTCCATGAGACAGGATACCAATGGCATTAAGTTGAACTCTTTCTTTCAACATACCTTTGGGTGTTTATCATGTTTATATCATGCTGAAACTGGTTTTAAAGCAAAAGAGACAATCAGATCACTTCCACTCCTGCACTGAGGCGCTACAGCGATCTGTCACTCCACATTAATCAACACCAAAACGGCATTTATTGTCTGAATATTATAATGAAATGGACAGAATTTGAAATCTGAGACTTTGCTTCAGATCAAAAGTAACAAAGCACAAAGCTTATTGCGATTTATTTGATGGGAGGCATTAGCTAAAAACTTAAATTAGACTGAAAACGGGCTAGACTAATTGATTCTTGGGATTTAAGAATCAGTATTGTTTCAGAAAAATGAGAATCGATTAAATTTTATATATTTTTTTACCCAGCCCTATTACATAAAGAATGTACACTACCGTTCAGAAGTTTAGTATCAGTTAATTATTATTATACAGTATTATTTTTATTTGATTTCATTATACAGCACTGTGGTCAGCTTTGTTTTATTATGCGCTTTATAAATAAAGTCTCTTTATTGTTTTCATTCTGTAGGTCATTGGCTCCACAAGAACTCCTCCAAAACCCAACACCCTCTCCATGACCCTCAACTCAGTAGAGGGAGCCAAGCCAGGCTCTGTTATTGGCTCAGTTAGAGCACATGACCATCATGAAGTGACCTCAGGCGGTCAGGTGACCTACCTTGCAGTGGGAGGCACAGATCATGAAGGAACCTTTATGGTTGACCGTCTCACAGGAGATGTTTACTTGGCTCGAGAGCTGGATTATGAAAAAGGGTCACGGTATACTCTACAAATCGAGGTGGACGATTTCTCCAAGGCTTATCCAAGCACTCACATGGTTCACTTGGAAATCAGCGTGCAGGACAGTAATGACCATGCACCAGAGTTTCCAGAAGATCCTGTTACTATTGTTATTCCTGAGAACATACAAGCCGGTTTGTCTATTTACACCTTCCAGGCGACTGATAAAGATGGCAGTGGACCCAACAGCGAGATACGTTATTCCATCCAACAGCGGTGGCCTGACATCCCAGACCTGTTTAGTCTCGATCCTGTCACTGGAGTCTTAAAACTAGGCCGGGAGCTGGACCACGAGGAGACCTCCAGCTTGTTCCTGGTGGTCCATGCCACGGATTCAGCATCGGACCCCAGTGAGCGACTCTGGGGGTCGGTGACGGCGCGAGTGTTCGTCACAGATGAAAATGACAACGCTCCCATCTTCAGCTCCCCGACTGCTGTTAGTGTGATGGAGGACCAGCCGGTGGGCTTTGTGCTGCTTTACGTCATGGCCCGGGACGCGGACCAGGGTGAAAACGGTCGAGTGTCCTATCGGATCCAGTCAGGAAACACAGCGGGGCAGTTCGGCCTCAGCCCGAACAGTGGTAAGAATCATTATTTCGCTCTGTTTCGCTCTCTTTCTCACACCACGCTGCTTTATGGGCCTTTCACTCAAAGCCAGAAGTAATTTAGCAGAGATCATATGTGGGAGCGCAGTTTTATTTAGGCCTGTTGACCGCACCTATTTGATTTGGTGATGAAAATATACATGTATTAGTTTGAAAGTCTTCCCATTATCCAAGAATACGATCATTTATAGCTCACGCAAAATTAGATTAAATAGACAGTCAACTAATTGACTGAACAGCTGTAGGCGATTATTGTCAAATGGTTTGTGATGTAGGTTAGTGTTTCATTTCTGTTCTAAATCAGGCGAATACTATATATATTAAAGTTGGGTTGAAGCACACGATAGTCACAGCTGATATTAGCCAGACGCTGTGGAGAAAGTCGTCAAACTCTTTGGACACTGCAAGTAGGAGCTCTAGGGATGGACATTAAGCACAAAAGCAGAGCTACTGTATTCAGAAGCCAGCTCAAACATCTCAATGATGTGTTTAAAACTAGAGAGCGTTTGGTGGACTATAAATAAAAAAAGGAGGCCCGCACACAGACTTCTCACAAACACACAATAATATTTCGCAGTCAGGCTGCCATATCGACCGCAAGGGTGTGTTTATCCTGAGTGACCCTCGCTTGGGGTCTTGCTGATGACAGCACTGCAGAGAGGTATAGCTGGAACGGTTCAGAATGGATCCATGACAACAGCTTTCTTCCTTGGTCTTCGTACCAGAAAGTCAGCAAAAAGCTTCATTCTCAAATTCCGTATAGAGAGTGGAAGAGCTGAACTGAGGAGAAAAACAGTGGAGGAAAAACTCAAATCAATGTCAGACTACAGTTATGGATATTGTGTTTGACTTCTGTGTTGTATGAGCAGTTTTATGTTCACAAAGGATCAGCTAAGATGAATTAGGCCCTGAAGCATGCATGAATGAATCAATACATAGATAAATAAAACCAAAACCATTCTCAGTTGGCACATATATTATTATATTATATTAAATATTATAAATAATCTGTATAAAAAATAAATAAATGTTGAAGTTGTACATTTACATTTAAATGAATTAAAGCTAAATAGAAATAATAAAAAACTATTAAAAATGACAAGCACATAGCAAAATTAAATGTATATAAATATTCTTATATTATATTATATTGTATTATATTATATTATATTACATTATATTATATTATATTATATTATATTAAAATATAAAGTTAATTAAAAGTAGTTGCCAATTTATTAGTTGCAAAATTGAATTTAATAAACCAACAGAAATTACAATAAATAAGCTAAATAGAAATATTTCAATAATAATAATAATAATAATAATAATAATAATAATAATAATAATAAAATAATAATAATAATAATAATAATAATGACATATGCAACAAACTAAAATGAAAATGAATTTGAAAATATTTTAATATGATGTAAATAAATATTATATTATATTATATTATATTATATTATATTATATTATATTATATTATTAAAATAAAATTAAATATTTTATAAATATTTTAATAATAATAATACTAATAATAATAAAATGACAAAAGCATGCAATAAACCAACTAAAATGAAAAAAAAACAATTTAATTAACATAAATAATTATTCTATTCTATTCTGTTTATATTCTATTATATTATATTACATTACATTAAAATATAAAGATGAATCGTAAACTAAAATGAAAATTAGAATTAGTTGCCATTGCTTTAGTTGTCAAGTTGAATTAACTTAACTGAAACCAAAACAGAAATTACAATAAATAACCTAAATAGAAATATTGTAATAATATTAATAATAATAATAATAATAATAATAATAATAAAAATAAAATGTTAAACTAACTAAAATGAAAATTAAAATAAAGCTGAAAATATTTTTAATTTATATTAATAATTATTATATTATATTATATTATATTATATTATATTATATTATATTATATTATATTATATTTTGCAATTTATGTTGCTTGCTGGAAAAATCTGCTATTTTTAAACAATCATTAATAGAGAAATAGAAAGGGTAATGCCGTGTTTTTTTTTTTTTTTTTTACTGATATGTATGTACTGTGGTAATATCATTCAGAATAATCATTCAATATTATGCTGTATACCATCAATATGGTACTGTTTCTAATATGGTAGTATTTGTTGTGGTGGGCTATTTTAAGTCACAAATTAACTTCTAACCTCAGCATAGCAACCGACTTGCTCAGTCACATTCAAGTAGGGCTTTAAGACCATGTCTGGCACGTACGTACATAATGAAATATTACAAATATGCGTTGCATAAAACAGAACAGCTCCCTGACCTCGGTCACACGTCTCCAGCCTCAGGGCAAATGATCAGGGGGCCATCTGCAGCAGATTTACAGATGTTTTTCCTCTCTTCTCCAGGCTCTCTCTCCATCCTCAAACCTCTGGATCGTGAGGAACAGGAGAGCTACAACCTCACCATTGTCGCTGAGGATCATGGGATACCCCAGCATTCCACCACTCAGGTTCTGTCTATCCAGGTGATTGACGTGAACGATGAAGCACCGTGGTTTGAACGCAGCGAGTTCGAAGCCCAAATCAGAGAGAACCAGCCAGCAGGAACGAGCATACTGAAAGTCTCCGCCTCAGACCGGGATCACGGTGAGGGATAGATGATTAATTCCTGCAATAACCCATGTGTATTACTTCCTACATTTCAGGGTATTCCAGCCTTTCAGATATTCATGACCTGGGTCTGAAATCTTGGCCATCTGGTTAAAGCAGTTATGTTGTGTTGCGGTGAGAGCAGTGTTTTTTTTAACGCTTCCTGTGGAGGGTTTGTGGGACTCATTCTCAGCCCCCTGGGCTCAGTGAGAGAGTATGAAAGAGAGATTGTAAAGACATTCTTCAGGAAGCTTTAATTGAGTAAGCAGGTGCTCGTGCCAAAGCTCGCTGACTTTGCACGCAATCTGGCACCCGTATGCCTTTGGTCCACTTTTAACACTTGTGTGGACCACAAATCAGCGGCTGAATCAGCAAAAAGAAATACTAATGAAACCAGTATTAAATCCAAGATGAAAGGTTTGAACCTGGACATTTTATGACGTTACTTCTGTTTTAATTCAAATCAGGTTGTTCACAAACACCAACTTCCTGTACACCTTCTAACTCCAAATGAAAGGGCAGACTACTCATACTACTTTTTTTGCAGTATACTTACTCTGCACTTTTTAAGATCATTTTTGGCATTTTCTACTACATTTGCCAAAATGCGCCATGTGCAACAGAGCACGCTTGACAAAATACTATGTCCCACAATGCAATGCACCTGATTTGACCTATAATTTTCAGTATGATGATTAAACTATAAGTAATAATATTAACCAAATTTTTTAATATTTTTCGACCTTCTTTTTTTATTTTTAAATAAAAATTACAAGAATATTTAAATAATATATTTAGGTAAATTATTTATATTTAAATACATTTATTTGTAACAACTGGATGGCACTAATATGCAACAAATGAGGACAGTGTGGTATAAAATTGTTTGAATCTTTTCGAAAAAACTCAAAAATTGTTGGTATTTTTCAGTGTTTGCTGTGCTGTATTCAAGTTATTATCAATCAGAATTATTTATTATATATTTCTATTTTTGTTGCAGGAACTAATGGCTTGGTGATTTACGGTGGTGTGACTGAGGATGGATTCACTATTAATCCAGAGACGGGTGTGATATCAGTCACTCAGGTTCTGGATAGGGAACTTCAGGACCACTACACTATAACAGGTACCTAAACACTGAAACAGTATTTTTTTTTTTAGCATTGTTTATAGAATATTATAGTATTAGTTAATATTTAATTCGCTTTTTATTTTTGCTATTTTATGTATTTTAATTTTAGTTCATTTTTAGTTTTGTTCTGTGCTTTTACCGTTTTTATTAGTTTTTTATTTATATATTTTTTATTTAATTTTAATTATTTTATCAAATTATTTAATTTATTACATTTAATTTATTAAATTTTAATTTATATTTAAATTTTAGTCATTTTAATGATTCAGCTTAAACAAAAATTAGACATTTGCCTCAGCAACTAACTGAAATAAATAAAAAATAATAAATAAATACATTTTTAAATTAGTTTTTTATTTTGTTTTAGTTTGTCATCTAATCTATCATTTAATCTACTATTTAATATTTGTTTTGTTTCAGCTGTTTTATGAATTGCATAAAACATTTTGAACAGTTTTAGTTAACAATAGCTGGATTTCCATTCAAAACTTACACAAAAAATTTGAGTATCGCATACAACATTTGCAAATAAGTACCATTTCCACCCGAGACAAAGACAAAAAAATTGCTACTGTATATGTGACCCTGGACCACAAAACCAGTCATAAGGTGTCATACATAATCTGAAAATTGAATAAATAAGCTTTCCATTTATGTATGTATTTATGTATTTGTTAGGATAGGACAATATTTGGCCGAGATACAATTATCTGAAAATCTAGAATCTGAAAATAAATATAAATAAAAATATTGAGAAAATTGCCTTTAAAATGTCCAAATGAAGTTCTTAGCAATGCATATTACTAATCAAAAATTAAGTTTTGATATATTTACGGTAGGAAATTTACAGAATATCTTCATGGAACATGATCTTTAATATCCTAATGATTTTTGGCATAAAAAGAAAAATCAATAATTTTGACCCATACACTGTATTGTTGGCTATTGTTGCAATATATATACCCGTACATGTACAATACATGTACCCGTGCGACTTGCGACTGGTTTTGTGGTCCAGGTCACATATATCACTAAGAAAAGTAGGAGAAGCCACTGAATATAATCAATTTTATATTTAATTAATTACTTGCACCTCAGTCTTGTAAGACAGTTCTGGGAGGCAAATATACAGAAATACTTTGACTACAGACTTTGCTCAGGCATTTCAGAATGACCATAACATTTCAGATGCTGTGCAGCCAAATCGGTCTGCTGGTTAGTCAAGTTATGCCGTCCCATAGCACAGAGTCACATGACATTGTTGATGCACATAGAGGAGTTTATTTGGTAAATGCGTTTCCATCTCCTATTATTCACATTCACTTTGCAAGTCAACAAACCACTTCAAATAAGCGTGAAAACTTTTTGCGAATTAAGGGATTTTTGTCCCAAAATTTGGTGTTTCCATCACTCATTTCTGGTGCGCTACTTTAAAATGCGCATAAAATAGGGTGATGGAAACATAGCTAATAACTTATTATTATTAAAATATCCTAAATTATTAGTATTATTAAAATAATCATCTATATATCTTGTCTGTGCAATAGTGTATGCAAAAGATGGAGGCGTACCCCCCAACTTTGCCAAGGCTAAAGTGCACATCACAGTGCTGGATGAGAATGATAATGCTCCCGCTTTCGGGCGGCAGCATTACAGTCTGGAGGTGCCTGAGAACCAGGAGCCCGTGGAGCTGTTCACCCTCAAAGCCACAGACCTGGACACTGGAGAGAGTGGACGCCTGCAATATAAGATCTCTGGTAAAATGACTTCGATTTTTAGATTGTTTGTACATGCAAAAGAACTTCTACAGTGAGTTACCAACCAGGGTCTTTAAGTTAAAACACACTGAATTTTGAATTATATGCGGTCGAGACACGTTACTGTTTTTGTTCACAGTGCAGGGTTGTTTCTAATAAAAAGAAGATCTAATTTGCTTGTTTGTTATTTTAGCTGGCGATCCAGATGGTGACTTTCGACTTGATGGTTTCTCTGGAGCTCTGTGTACCTCAAGACCTCTGGACAGAGAGCGGAAGAACAGTTATTCCTTAGAAGTGGTGGTTCAAGATCACGGGAGCCCGTCTCTGAGCAGCACAGCCACTGTGGAGATCTCAGTCCTTGATGTAAACGACAACAGCCCTAAGTTTGGCAGCAGTAGCTACACCGTCGATGTCTCAGAAGATGCTGCTGTAGGTTTTGTGGTGTTGGATGCGACAGCCACAGATGTGGATGAGGGCGAAAATGGTCAGATCTTATACTTCCTTAGCCAAGAGGCCAAAGGTGCATTCACAGTACATCCAGACACAGGACAAGTTACAACCGCAGCACTTCTGGACCGAGAGAAAAGAGCTTCTTACATCTTCCAAGTTTATGCGGTTGACCTGTCACCTGCCGCTCCCCGCAACACCACAGCCCAGGTGACCGTCCACATCTTGGACGTCAACGACAATGCACCATTCTTCATCCAGGACCCACTGATTATCAATGTTTCCAGTAGAAGTGTGTCTACGCATCAGGTGGTGGCCACCATGAGAGCAGAAGATAAGGACTTTGGGGCCAACGGGTCGGTGTTTTACCGGTTCGCAATGCCAGTCAGAGGATTTGCTATTAACTCACTAACAGGGGAGATTCAGACCACTGAGAAGCTCCAGACCCTGACGCAAACCCAACGCACCCTCATAGTAGAGGCGATGGACCAGGGCAGTCCTCCCCAGTCTTCTCTAGGGGTGGTGATTGTTTATGTGAAGGAGCAAGATTACAAGGGCATTAGATTCTCTCGCACAGCCAGAGATGTGAGCATACAGGAGAATGCAGCTAAAGGTAAGCAGAGAATTTACAGTAAAAACTGTGGAAAAATTGGTGTGCTATATGCCTGGAAGATTTTTATTGTTATAAAGAGCAATCATTTTTTCCATACAGTCCATTTCGTGAAAAAAAGGATTGATAATGTTATCATTTTATAAAAGAAATCGCAACGAAGATGATTAAAATCAACATCAGCATTATTTTACTTTCTTAATGCATGTTTCTGGTCATATTGTTATTCAAAATGTAAAAATAATAAAATAAAATAAAAAATCAGAGTTGACATTAGCATTATTTCATTTTCTTAATACACGTTTCTGGTCATATTATTATTCAAAATAAATAAATAGGATTTGACATTACCAATATTTAATTTTCTTAATACATGTTTCTGGCCATATTGTTATTCCAAAATGTAAAAAAAGAATAAAACAAAACAAAACAAAAAAATAAAATAAAACCCCAAAATAAAAGTTTCTTAATACATGTTTCTGGTCATACTGTTATTCCAAAAATGAAAATAAATAGATAAATAAATTTCCAAAATAAATAAATAAATAAATAAAATAAAAATATAAATAAAAAAATCAATGTAATCAGGTTATGACAATAATAGCAAATGACAGATCTGAAAAAAATATTACCATTGGGACAGGTGGATAATATTCCTGTAGGCCCCACCCTACTTTTTTTTTTCTTACTTACTTTTATTTATTAATATCCTGAATTCTACTAGCAAAATGGATTGCAAATTCCACTTCACGTTGACTTGAAAGTATCAGCTTTTATTAAATCACACATATAAAGTGCTTCTCACAGTGCATTGCAAAAGTATACAGACCTTTTTTATTATTATTATTATAAATCTTAAACTAAAAGCTATTTTTTGTGGTATCTTCATTTCAAAGCACTGGCATGAGGCAGTTGAACACTTTTGCAATGAACTGCATGATGAAACTACCGCATTGTATTTCAGAGCTCACTGGCACAGTCAGTTTTGTGAGGCACTGAAAGCCAATCCATCAATTTAAGTGAGTGTAGCAGAGGAATATTGAGTTTTTTGTGTATTTTTCCCCACAGGCACCGCGGTCGCCCAGGCTCAGGCTCAGCACCCTGACGGCACTCGTGACGGCATCACATACAGCATCTTCAGCGGGAACAAATACCATTCCTTCAGCATCAGCTCAAGTACAGGTCAGATGGGAAAACCCCTGAAATATGAAAACAGCTAGATGCATGCATAAGCTCGTAAGAATTTCAAAAAATAATATTGGCTAGTTGACCTACTTCACTGCATTTTTGATGCTTTCATACTGTAGGTGAAATCTGGGTACAGAGCTCAAATGGCCTGGATTTTGAGGACACACCAAGACTCCGTCTAGTGGTGAAGGCTGAAACTACATCCTCAAGCTCCTTCATGGCTGTCAACCTGATTCTTCAGGATGTCAATGACAATCTACCCCGATTCCAGCTGCAGAACTATGTGGCTTATATGCGTGAAGCACAAGGCTATGACTTTCCCATCATTCAGGCAAGGGGTCTCTTATTTTTTCGGTTGTTCTAAAAGGTTCACTGTAATTGAAAACATATTGGGAAAGTATTAAAGACAGATAACTTTCTTTTACATCACATTTGCCGGAGGAGGGTTGCGAAAATGTACCCTTGAAAACTGTATTGTTTTATTTCGTACCGTGCCTGTCCTTAATCAGTCTGTTTTCAAATGTGTTAGGTTGTGGCAGAAGATGTTGACCAGGGTCAAAATGGTCAGGTGACTTACTCCATTGAGTCTTCGAGTCAAAGCGGCCTTTTCAAGATCGACCCTTTGACCGGCAGCATCACAACCACGGCCATTATGGACAGAGAAATCTGGACACAAGCACGGTGAGGATCATGTTTGGCTTCGCTTGTCCAGCCAGTGAAGTCATTGTTCTGCAGGTCTTTAATTTCCTTCTGTTCTGTGGAATGTAACTGTCCTCTCCAACGTTATTTAGTTTGTGTGTGTGATGTGTTCAAGCCCTCGTAGTTTTTTCTTTTTTTTTTTTTTTTACCTCATGTTTTTTGTTTCTAAAATGTTCCGGACTCCTATAAAGCTGTGTGCTTTTAATTTACTACATTTTTGGTCTGTTAGTGCTTTTGGGTTGTACGAATGCTTTTTCTGAAAATAGAAGACATCGTTTGCTCCCAAAACTCAACAGAAACATCTCTAACATGATATATTGATCTAAACATTTCATTTGAATCGTTTCAGGCTGGTGATAAAAGCCACTGATCGTGGCATTCCCAAACTAGTAGGCACTGCCACCATCACAGTGATTATTGTCGACCTCAATGACAACAGTCCCACCATCCCAGTGCCACGAGAAGTTAGAGTTCCAGAGAGTAAGTGAACTAACTGGTGTCCCTTAAACTCTGAAAGGCATGATCTCAAGCAACTACATGTATCTGAATGTTGTGTCCTCGCTTCCCTCTCCCAGACTCTTTTATCGGCACTGAGATCACCCTGGTTACTGGAAATGATGTGGATTCTGGCCCAGTGCTCTCTTACTCTTTGCAGCTGGATGCTTCCTCACAGGGAAAATTTGATATCCATCGTTACAACGGCCGTGTGTCTCTGACAGCACCACTAGACTTTGAGGAAAGGACGTGGTACACGTTGACTATTCGCGCTTCAGATTCGAAGCACCAGAGTGAAGCCAATTTGACTGTGTTGGTGGAGGACATAAATGATAACGCACCTACTTTTACACAAGATCTATATCAGGTGATTCTTTCTTTCTTTTTGCCATTTAAAGTATCTGATATCCAAGTCCAAGTTGAATAAATATACACGCAGTCATTTACAGCAGAATAAAGTATGCTGTTGTCATTACGTATTTAGCAGATGCTTTTATTCAAAATGAAATCACTGTGGATACAGGAAAAGCAGGCCAAGTAACAGCTGCTTTGTTGCTTTTGGTTTCCAGGTAACACTTCCAGAACATTCTCCATCAGGCAGTCCTGTTATCACAGTAACAGCAACAGATCGAGATTCAGGAGCAAATGGAAAGGTCACCTATCGAGTGGTGTCATCAACGAGGGACGGGTTTTACATTGATCCTAAAAATGGTATAAGCCTGGTGTTTATACTTGATCGTTTTGGCAGTGGATATTTAAACAATTGAAAGAATGCATATGCTATTTATATAAAGTGTAAATAGTGATAGATAAATATGCACAAAGTATAAATAGCAACAAGCATCTTGTTTATAATAAGTGCAATTAGTAGTAGATGCTATTTACATAAAGTGGCGTGTGGAGTTAATGAAAACCACTTCTACACTCTAAAAAATGCTGGGTTAAGACCATTTTTGGGTTATTTGGCATCCATGAATGTTATAATGAATAAATGACTTACACTCATGACTTTTCTTACAGTTTTATCTCATGCCATCTTGTCTGTCAGACATTTAAGTTTCAACCCGTTAAACGCATAGTGCGACCACAGCTGCAACTATGGCGCACTATCAGTAGTGCTCCTTTTGTAGTCAGTGGAGCGCACAGAAACTTTGTGACAGCAAAGTCGCATTGTGTTTCACAGACTTTTTCCTATTTATACACTAACAGTTTGATAGGAAAACAATGTAATACAAATTGTTTTATTCAGGAAGTTTCCCATCAGTCTGTTTTCTCTAAGGACAGAACACAAAATGACTGCTGACAAATGTATCCAGTTTTAATTGGTTTGGCACTGATTACCCAACATTGGGTTGCACTGACCTAGCACTGGCTAGGTGTGTGAGGGATTCATCATTTGTATTGACAGTAAAAAATGACCCAGCAGTTGAGTTACAGAAAAACCACCCAGCACCTGAGTAAAAAATATTAAAAATATCTCAATAAAATGAACCAACAAGCTGAACCCAGGATTTAGGTTAAAAAAAAATATCCCAGCATTTTTAGAGTGCAGAAAAACTACCTAGCACCTGGGTAAAAAATATCTAAAAGAAATAACTCAATAATATGACCCAACAAGCTGAACCCAGCATTTGGGTTAGAAAAATAACCCAGCATTTTTAGAGTGCAGAAAAACTACCCAGCACTTGGGTAAACATATAAATAATAATCAAATAAAATGACCGAACCAGCTGAACCCACCATTTGGGTTTTAAAAAAACAACCCAGCATTTTTTAGAATGCAGAAAAACTACCCAGCACCTGGATAAAAAAAACAATAAAATGACCCAACAAGCTGAACCCAGCATTTGAGTTAAAAATTAAAAATAACCCAGCATTTTGTAGAGTGCAGAAAAACTGCCCAGCACTTGGTTAAAAATGTTGAAAATAACCCAGTTAAATGACCCAGCAAGCTGAACCCAGCATTTGGGTTAAAAAAAATAACCCAGCATTTTTTAGAGTGCAGAAAATCTACCCAGCAACTGGATTTAAAAATAAAAATAAAATAAAATGACCCAACAAGCTGAACCCAGCATTTTAGTTAAAAAAGAAAAATAACCTAGCATTTTTTTAGAGTGCAGAAAAACTACCCAGCATTTGGGTAAAAATGATTAAAATAACCCAATAAAATGACCAAACAGGCTGAACCCAGCATTTGGTTAAAGAAAAAAACAGCATTTTTTTTGAGTATACCAACAAAGTCAGCTGCACTTTGTTTAAATAGCCACTGCTTCAAGTTTAGGCATAAAGTTTATATTTAAAGCATTAACACTGTAGTAAAAGCACTTCCAATGTCTTTACAGGTACACTTTTCATCAGACAGAAAGCAGAATTTGACCCGGAGCAGCCTTCTGTGAGTGTAGTCATCGAAGCTCGTGATGGGGGGTCTCCACCTCTGTCATCTTCTGCAACAGTCCAAGTTCAGCTGATAGACGTCAATGATAATGCCCCCATATTCCACCAACTGGAGTACAAAGCCACAGTGTCTGAGGACCAGTTACCTGGAGCCACCATCCTCACATTAGAGGCAGTAGATGGAGACCTATCTCAGGAAAACTCTGGTTTTGATTTCGCAATTGCCAGTGGGAATGTTGGAAATGCTTTCCAGATTGAGAGTAGCGTTCGTTTCATAGAGGGACACGGCTTCCAGACCGTAGGAACCCTGATTCTGGCGGAGCGACTGGATTTTGAGGCACTGTCACGTTATAACCTCACCATTGCAGTCTCGGATCGTGGTGTTCCCCAACGTAGCTCTAGTGTACCAGCCATCATCACAGTTACTGATGTAAACGACAACCCTCCGGTCTTCAGCAGAGCAGAGTACATAGTGTCTTTGAGTGAAGGGGCAGCTGCTGGTACAGAAATCTTACGTGTGACCGCAACTGATCCTGATTCAGCTCCCTATGCTGAGGTCAAGTACAGCATCAGCTCAGGAGATGAGATGAAACTCTTCTCTATGGATCAGTTGACTGGGGCTCTGAGGCTTCAAAGGCCTTTGGACAGAGAGAGCCGAACTTCTCATGTGGTTATAGTACAAGCCTCAGATAGCCATGGTCATTTTGCCTTGGCTCCTATAAGTGTGGATGTAAAGGACATCAATGATAACAGACCTTACTTTCCTATTGCAACATTAACAGCTAGTATCCGTGAGAATAAGCCACCCAACTCTGCTGTGACTGTGTTACATGCAATCGATTATGATACAGGAGTTTATGGACAGCTGAAGTATTATTTGATGGACCACTCTGGCCTAGGAAAAGACCTGTTCTTGGTGGATTCAAACTCGGGAGAAGTTCGTACTAGGCAGATATTTGATTTCGAGAAGGTAAATTCATTTAACTTCATCGCTTTGGCAGTGGATGCAGGCAACAACTCGGCTACTGTCACAGTGCAGGTCTATGTAACAGGAGAGGACGAGTATGACCCAGTTTTCACCACTTCTGACTTGTCTTTTGAGGTACCAGAAGGAGCCAAGAAAGGTCAGAGCATTGGGCAAGTACAGGCCAAAGATGAGGATGGTGGGGTGGATGGGATTGTACTCTACTCCTTCCCCAATTCCTCTCCTTATTTCGATGTGAATAAGACCACAGGTGAAATCTACCTAAAGATGGACGGCTCTGGCAGCTCAAGTGGAGGGAGTCGCTCGAAAAGGGAAACCCGCTTAATGACTATGGATGTGATTGCTCACAGCCCTCTTGACACCTCAAGAGTAGCTTCTGCTCAGGTCACCATTGACGTCACTAACACATCCTTCGGTCTTGCAACAGACTTCAACATCCTCCTTGTGAGCATAATCGCTGCCTCTCTTGGAGTAATAGTCTTGTTAGTCATAATTGCTGTGGCGCTTTATCTAGTAAGATCAAAGCGCAAGAAGAAAGGACAAGACACTGGGAATAGTACCGCATCTTCAGGCACAGCTTTGCAGAAGTTGGATGAGTCTAAACCCGCAGGGAGCGACAGGATCTATCATCAGGCGCTTCCTGGATATGCAGGTGATGAGGAAGGAACTGGTGGAGGCCCTTACACTCGAGGAGGATCACTAGATCCTTCCCACTCCAGTGGGCGGGGATCTGCCGAAGCAGCGGAAGATGACGAAATCCGCATGATCAATGAGTACCCAAGAGTTGCAAGTATCACCTCCTCCATGCAAGAGCACATCTCCGCCAGAGGCCCTGATTCAGGCATCCAACAGGATGCGGACCAACTCTCAGATATTTCTTGCGAACCAGGACCACTTGATGCAAGCCAGTGGTTCAAAACGAAGAAACTTGGGAGCATCAGTGGGAGCCTCAGTGGCACCCTACTCTCTGGTCAGCTTCCAGTCTACAGAGACGAAGGTGGGGGCTACCTTGGAGTAGGTCGTGGGTTAAATATTTCCCACCCGAAGGATTACGCTTTCCCTGAGGATGGCAAACCCTCAGTCGATGGCTCCCTCACAGCCATAGTGGCGAGTGACGAGGAACTACGAGGCAGCTACAACTGGGACTACCTTCTCAACTGGTGCCCTCAGTTCCAACCCTTAGCCAGTGTCTTTACAGAAATCGCCAGGTTGAAAGATGAGAGCTTACCTCCGAACAATCCACGCAGACCCTTCCAACCCAAAGTTAAGACAGATCCCAAGCCAAGAATTGACCCGCCACCCCTCATTACCTCAGTGGCTCATCCAGGAGCCAAATCTGTCCCACCTAAACCTGCCATAGCACGGACGTTCCATCATTTAGCATCTCTAAGGCGTTCACCTATAAGCCACGAGGGCTCCATCTCCTCAGCAGCTATGTCTCCCAGTTTCTCCCCTTCACTTTCCCCGCTTGCCGCACGGTCCCCAGCTGTCTCCCCATTCGGTGTCACTCAAGGTCCCTCAGCCTCTGTCATCAGCACTACAGAGCACTCTTTGGAGCACAGTGATGAGGCTGAGATGAGGATTTAATGCTACATCGGACTCCATTATGTCTTTTGATAAGACATATTAGTCGCTCTTAGCAATGTTGCATACCTGAAAAGGCAGTCGCTCGGCCATGACAGTGACGCAGGTGTCTAGTAACCGAAAGGGTAAAAACATTGTGCGCCGACGTTACCCTTCTTCAAAGCCACCGCAGTGTTGATGTGAAGAGATGTGTGTTGCTTTGTTTTGTCTCACTGGCTGGCCAGGGAGGCGAGATGTTGACTGCTACTTTTGTTTGTTTCTTTTTATATTGATGACAGCTTTGAAACTACAGTGTTATGTTAAGTCCATCCAAAATAGCTGCTATCGTCATACTTTGTATACCGCAATGAGAACTCTGTAGAAACTCAAACTGATGTCATTATGTATGTTTGTTTATGACTGGGAGATGTTTTTTTTCTTTCGTTTTTTTTTACAGTGCTACTTGGTTTTATTTACGTTTTGTTTTTTTAAATGAAGGACTTGCCATTGCTTTGAGTGAAGTTCTTACATTTTAGTGACATTCTTTGTATGTATATTTATATGCTAGCCATAATAAGTGTATTATCATTGTATAGTGTCTAGGATCACCATACTGTGCGGTTGTGAAATTTTGTGACACTTGTAATGTGAATGATTGGAAGATTGTTGTATTTTATTATTTATAAACAGAAAGGCTGAAAGTGTTGAAACGTCCCATGTTGCATAGTGTTGTATTATAGGCTTTTTGAACTTGTATTGTCCCTTGCCCTTTGAACTAGATTGTTAGCATCTTAGCTAATTTATTGTAAAAAGAAAAGAAAAGGAAAAAAAAAGACAGGGCCATACTTTTTTCGGCTCACCTGGACCTTTCGGGAAGTTGGTGGAACCTCAAAGACTCTTCTGTGTGTAAATATTTTCTTACAAAACAGCAGCTCTCTCACACTGTTTCTGTGCTGCTTTTTCTGACAATAAAAACGTTTTGTAATGTCTGCGTAACTAATCATTGGTAAATTTAGCCCGTCATCTGGGATGCAGTTTATTTACCTTTCAGGATGAAGTGAATAACAAGGAAATGGACCTTCTTTTCTAAAGGCAGTGAATGTTTTCTGGTTTGAGAAGAAACTTCAGAAGTGCCCTGCATTTTTTTTTTTTAATCTCACAATCTCCTCTGTGGAAAGCGATTTAAGACGTTCCAGAGCTGTTTCGATACCTCTGGTGCATGCCTGATACCGCCACTGCCTCAAGTGTAACAGGCCCCTGTTTAGCACCCAGAACAAATGCAAGAAAAAGAGGGGTCTGACGTATCTGAAGACTGTCTTACACAATTCATTTAAAAAATTGACATGTAATTGTCTCACAGTCTGGAAAACATCATTTTCCAAGACGGCTGCCTACATTTAGGCAGCAGTACAGTTTAAATCATCTGTACATATTTAAATATTAAATTCCTACTGATTTCTTTTGTCAAACCTGAGTGTTTTGTCTTCCTTCCTCCAAGTTTAAATCAAAATGTGGACGGGGAGTTAGAAATGAACTGAAGCGTAGCGAAAGGCCAATCATCTGGCTTTCGGAAAAAGGGAAACAGGAAAGGTCAGAGTCAAATTTGTCCTTCATTAAAAAGCGATTTGAGAGAATACAGCCTGTTCCAAAGACCTAGACTAGAGCCGGGCCTCAGGCTGTGTATAGCACAGGGTGTGCCCATTCCCAAATCAGTTGCAGCCATGAAGAAACATTTCCTCAAATTAAATATGTTCATACAAAAAGAAAATAACATGGATATTGATAATTGCGCAGTGTATGAATTAGCCGAATCAAATAGCTATGACTGATTATATTTGCTATAGTTGTACTGCAAGGCAATCACTCATACATACTCCGTCATTGTGTCTTGTACCTTTCCAGACACAATGAACGAAAAATATACTGGATTTTCATACACTGTCCGAAAAATTGTATCCTGTCACTCTAAGGTACACCTCTGTATCTTATTTACACCGCAAGGCTGCATATTAGTACCTTTCAAGAATACTGCCTCAATAACAAACTGTTGTACACTAAGGGAACTGTGTATATGAAACCAAAATTCTCTCAAGTTTTGTCTTTGTTTCTACTGTATTGAGTTTTCTGATCCCCTGCTGTAAAGTTGGTGTTGGCTGAGATTCAGCTCTCCTATCTCTGTGCTACGCATGTCTAACTGATTTACACCATCCCAGATATCACGAAGAAACAACAGTCTCACTCGCTTGCGCCGTCGGTGTCTTATAAACACCGTGATGAGTTGTGACCTCTTTATAAACATATTTTCTTTATCACTTATCTTATTTTCAAAATGCGATTTAACTTTAGTCTTAGTATGTAGCTTTGTTATCAAAATCTGTTAGTTACTTCCCAGTTTCTGCTGGTTTAAATTAGGTTGTTTATTCCTTTTTGTAACATTTCAATTTCTCATTGTTTGCATGTTAAGATTTTTATCTCCATATCGTCATTTGACCTTTAGTATACAGTACATGCCTTTTAAATTCAATATGTAACTATCATAATCTAAATTTTCCATTTAGCTGTCATTTATCAAGATAAGAACCCTATTTTGGCATGTGCACTTTTTGGTGACTTGGTGGATCAAAAGACCCCTCAAAAAACTGACAAGCCTGTGAGGAAAGAGGTTTGAGATCACGAGTGTCTCGTAGGGTCCTATGATTTCCGCAATGTGGAAAACGCGGACGGAATTGTGGAATCCAGTCATAAACACGTAAGTAAAAGTAGGTAAGAACACTTAAACTAAATCGCGATATGGATTAGTATCTGTAATTATAAACTAAGCTGCAAAATACCTGCATGTTCTGCGTGTCTCTAATGAGGGGCCCAGACGCGTGGTTTTGTTTACTATGAATACTGATCGCTGTGATTTCAGCGTCTGTCGTCTCACTATATAAGGATGTAAATACATGAACAACATCCCCAAAACTGCTCTGAGAGTACTTCATGAGCATTTTACATATCATATACAGTACATATAGAGGTCTTCATGGCAGTCCGTCAAAATAAAAGTTCGGTTCATCTTGAAGAAATAGTCTGAAAAAAAAAGAAGAAATAATCTCGCAGTTTGTCCATGTTTTAATTTGAACAGTAAACCCCCTTTGTTTGCCAGAAATCGAGTTTGTTTAACTTTCATTTAATTAAAAGATATATTTAATGTTTTATGCCTTCATTTGATAACCAGAAAAAATGAAATACACAACACAGTTTTACAACAACAACAACAACCCTCATAGGGCTAGCCTATACTGTAAAAACTATACTGTAAAAATTACTTTATTAAAGTTGTTTATGCATTCAAATAATTACACACGCTTAAACAGAATTTGGTGACCAAAATAAATAAATAAATAAATAAATAAATAAAAAGAATGGGAGAAAAAAAACATTTAATTTTTCCTAAAAACATAATTTTTGTTAAACTTTTAATAAATTGATGTCAAATTAGTATCAATCAAATCCTAATTAATTCATGATTTTGTATTAATTAAGCATGCTTTTGAGTAATAACATTTAATTTAACCATTAAAAAGGAGTCCAAAAAAAAAAAACAATCCAGAAAGATGAAAATAAAACAGAAAAAAAAAAAAAAAGAATTTAAGAAAAAATAAAATGGATTTCATAGGGCCCTAATCTCATACTTTTTTCATGGGAAAATCATGGGGAATCATTTCACAGACCTTAGAATTTCAGTTTTTAAGAAAATATTTTTTAGATCATTTTAGTCAGTCACTGTATAAGTTAAAGGATGCAGAAGGATTTTTCTTGTATGTATTCCCATTTTTCTCACAATCATTTATTGCGAATGCTGTGGTACATTTTTTTCAGAATATTTTTAACCCGCTGTAATTTTTATTTTATTTTATTTTATTTTATTTTATTTTATTTTATTTTATTTTATTTTATTTTATTTTATTTTATTTTATTTTATTTTATTTTATTTTATTTTATTTTATTTTATTTTATTTTATTTTATTTTATTTTATTTTATTTTATTTTATTTTATTTTATTTTATTTTACAAGTTTTTGTGCATCATGAAAGCTGGATAAATAAGCTTTTCCCCATAAGCTTATGTATGGTTTGTTAGGATAGGACAATATTTGATTGAGATACAACTATTTGAATATCTGAAATCTGAGTGTGCAAAAAAAATCTAAACATTGAGAAAATCACCTTAAAGTTGTCTAAATGAAGTTCTAAGCAATGCGTATTACTAATCAAAAATTAAGTTTTGATATATTTATGGTAGGAAATTTACAAGATATCTTCATGGAACATGATCTTTACTTAATATCCTAAGGATTTTTGGCATAAAAGAAATAATTTTTCCCCATACAATGTGTTGTTGCCTATTGCTACAAAAATAAACCATGCTACTTATGGCTAGTTTTGTGGTCCAGGGTCAGATTTTATTTTAGCTTTTTATAAATATTTTATTATTATTATTAAATAAAATATATTTCATTCTATTTCTCTGCAGCTGAAAAGGGTTATCAGGTCATCAGCATAACGCTTTTCCCATTAAAGATAATGTAGATAAAAATAACCGTGAATGTTCAACATTCAGGTCAACCTGCGTTCCATTGTGACATGTCCTCAAAAAGATACATACTGTGTCTGTGAGTCCAAGTGTAAACCTCTGGTTTTGATATTAAACTGCAATGTTTGTGATTAATAACATGACATAAATTTGAAAGTGATTAGTGGACAGTTTATGCATTTTTAAGATTTATCATTTCTTAAATGCTTTGGTAGAAAAACAGGGGAAGTCTCCATAGCACCATTCAAGTTGAAAATACACTTCAAAGAAAGATCCCGCAGTCCTGGGCTATTAAAACAAGCCTGCTATTCCCATCAGGTCTGTAGTAAATTGTAATGATCCCTACATTCCTCTCAGAAAAATGTCAAATGTATCTTTCATTGATTAGAATTGCTCTGCGAAGTCAAAATGACTTAAATAGAATAGAAACCAAACGGTAAATGTCTCTGAATTTTGAGTTATGAGTCGTTTTGGCTTTTAGATCTTATCATCCTGTGATGCTATAAATTGTGTTTGAAAGTGCCTGTAAAGTGGATCTGTTAATTAAGAACAGATCTGGCTCAAGCAGAGAGGAGGTTTCTGCATTTTCTTAAATACAACCTCCTCCGTCTTCAGTTTTATTAGATCTGACTGAAAGTCACCCTCAAAATCTGTCTGATTCAGTGGGGACTGCTCAAATTCAGTCTGGGAGACTGTGTTGCGCTACTTTTGCACTTTAACACTAGAGATCTTGCTTTGCCCTTATAGCGTGTTTTCTGTGTAATCTATCCATTCCTGTCTTTCTGACTGAGGTACGTGATGTCTTCAGGTTTATTGCATGTCTGATATGACGCGTTTATATTTGCTTTCTTGATTCATTGAACTTGCCGTCATTTATCCTATTCACCAATCTGGAAACTCACCAAAATAAATATTATTTAATATGGTAATGATCACGAAATATATATATTTTTCCATAGGTTAACTTGGTAGATGTGTCAAAGTGAAGATTTTCCTATTTGGAGAATAGGGAACATGGAAGAGGACTAAGAAAGGTTATATCAACTTTATAATGCTACGTCTGTTTTTTTTTGCTGGAAAGTTAAGCTTGGTTTTTACTGTTTTGTTTGTTTAAATGTAAAATTAGATTATAACAACACTGCTGTAAGGAGTGCTTCCTCATTTCGGAGGAGATGTTTGCTGTCTTTTAGCGGTTGTGATCAATGGTGCTAAATGAGGAGAGTTGGTGCCGAGTGCCCTCTCTCAGGATCTGTCTATGAACCGCGGAGGTGGACAAAACCATACCAGACACGGCTGATAGATCCCATCAACAGCTCCTGATTTATGACTGTCCGGGCTTGAGAGCGAATGAAAGAGATGGAATGAGAGAAGGATATATTTGCAGAAGTAAAATACAGCTTGACTTTACCTTGGATTGAAGTCAGAAGTGTCATGTCCTCTCAATTGTTAGAGCTAATATGAATTTAACTACGATCTAAAGAAAAAGTTGCATGGTACTGTAGACAAATAGTCCTTGTTTCTATATTAGGGGGCAGGACAGTCTCATTAAGTAGAGCATTTGATTGGACAAAAATCTTTGTAGCGCAAGTCATCACTATTTTTGCTCTGTTTTCCCAAAAGATAAAAAAAAAAAAAAAATTCAAATAAGAATTTCTCCTAAAAGTTATGGAAGTCCATTTCCACCACTGATTAAAAAGATGTTATTGTGACATTTTATCTCACAATTCTGACTTTTTTCTGAGAATTGTGAGATATAAACTTGCAATTGTGATTTTTTTTCTTAGAATTATGTGATATAAACTCACAATTGCAAGATATAAAGTCACAGTTCTTACTTTTTTTTTTATTATTGTGAGAAATAGTCTGAATTGCAAGTTATAAGGCCCAATTTTGAAATGCACATTTATATATCTAAAATCTGACTTAATAACTTGCAGTTGCATGTTATAATGTCACAATTATGAGATATAAACTCGCAATTCTGAGAAAAAAAGTCACAATTGCAAGATATAAACTCGCAATTCTGAGAAAAAATGTCACAATTGCAAGATATAAACTCGCAATTCTGAGAAAAAAGTCAAAATTGCAAGATATAAACTCGCAATTCTGAGAAAATATGTCACAATTGAGAGATATAAACTCGCAATTCTAAAAAAAAGTCAATTGCAAAATATAAACTTGCAATTCTGAAAAAAAGATCAGAATTGTGATATAAACTCAATTCTGAGAAAAAAATGTCAAAATTGTTACAGTTTTGAGAAAAAAATGTCACAAGTGCGAGATATAAACTTGCAATTCTGAAAAAAAGATCAGAATTGTGAGATATAAACTCGCAATTCTGAAAAAAGTCACAATTGTGAGACATAAACTCGCAATTCTGAGAAAAAAGTCAGAATTGTTACAATTTTGAGAAAAAATTTCATAATTGTGAGATAAAAACTCGCAATTCTGATAAAAAGTCAGAATTGTTACAATTTTGAGAAAAAATGTCACAGTTGTGAGATATAAACTTGAAATTCTGAAAAAAAGTCACAATTGTGTGATATAAACTCGCAATTCTGAGAAAAAATGTCACAATTGAGTGTATATGTTGCAATTCTGACTTTAGAACTCGCAGTTGCGAGTTTATAACATGCAATTCTGACTTCATGTCTCAGAAAGGAAAGTTTATACCTCACAATTCTGAGAAAAGAAGTCAGAATTGCGAGTTTGTATCATGCAGTTAGAATTGTCAGAATTGCGATAAAATTTAAAAAAAAATCCCATTTTTATTTTTTATTCAATGGCGGAACTGGGCTTCCATAAAAAGTTGTTGAACGCTGGAAAAAAGATTAGTTTTTCACTTAGAAATGCTAATAAATTTCACAATTTCAAAGAAGAATTTCCTCTAAAAAATACTTTCAAAAATCTAGTAGTCATGGACTAAAAATGTCAAAATTTCCAGTTCCTAAAACTTACTTTTATTAATTTATACAGCACATCTGCTACATCTGCTTTAACACATCCTTGCTGAATAAAAGTTTTAATTTCTTGACTTAAATCAAAAAATAACATTTTTAAAATATAAGGCGAAAGGTTTCCTGGCTTTTCATGCAGCCCAAAGCCATGTGTTCTTCCTGCTTAGTGTCCCACGTCTATTATTATAACTTTCCATTTCTGCTGGTTAAAATCAAGGAAGAATCATTGAGAGTGAATAGTTGAATCAGTTTCAGGTTGGAGTCACAGCGTTCAGTAAAACAGCCTCTGCTTTTCCACTCAATTGCTGAGTCACTGCAGGTCTGTATTAGCACTGAGTCACAGGCCTGCGGTTTTAACTCATAATTACATCTCTTCCCAAGGGCTCGCACATCTCCTGGGGTGTCTAGAAGAGATACACCCGGGCAAAGCATGGGAAGAAGTAGGATGCCGTGGTTTGTCACTGGAGTCATTCTTGGCAAGTAATTCACATAAATGTAATTTTGTTTAAAAAAAAATGACTAGCACCATTCACATTTCTGTTGCTGCTTTATGGAATTAAATAACTCTGTTGTTTTGGATGCAGAGATGTTGAGTTACAAATGAAGATGATTAATGGATATGCTGAAACAGGATGCTGTCAACGTCTTTGTGTTGTAATGTGGCTGTTCATAAACAATTCCCTCCACAGCTCTGACAGATTTTTTCCATTCAAGTGAATAAATTGCAGCATTTAGAGTCACTGAGAAGGATGGATTATCTAATGAGCCAAACAGTGTGTGACAGCAACACTATCCCACCTGGTTTTGATTTGTCCACCCTTACTAAATGATCCAGCATTTAAAAAGACCTAAACGTTTTCTAAATCTGTACAAGCCAAATTTAACACTCTTACATTAATCCTGAATCAAAATAGCAAAAGGCTAATTCAGATATCAGTCTTAAATAGGTGTGAGAGAACAAGATGAATCGCAGTTAAAATAGGCTCTATAAAGGTAAATATCAAAGTTTTCGTCACATCCTCTTTTGTGTGGTCTGAGTTTATGTCAACAGCAGGAAACAGGCTCCATCCATAACCTCTGCAAAGAGCCGCTTCTATTATCAGAGCCTCCTGTTGCCCCCTTTTTTTCCAGCATTGCCCTTGACAAGACCTTGTTTACTTTAGCGTGCAAAAATCTGTTAGGAATAAGATTTGTTTTTTCCTCTCTCTCTCTTTGTTTTCTATGGCATTGCCACTAAAAATAGAGAGAAATCTGTTTTTCCTTTTTAACTGGAAATGAAATGAATCTTCTACATTTCATGTCACCTTAAAAATGTGTATTTAGTTTACACATTTCTCTATTTAAAGGCATAGTCGACCCAAAATGCAAATATGCTAAAACTTTTTTCACCCTCAGGCCATCTAAGATGTAAATGAGGTTTTTTTTTTCACTGGCTTCACTTGCTCACCAATGGATCCTCTGCAGTGAATGGGTGCCGTCAGAATGAGAGTCCAAACAGCTGATAAAAACATCACAACAATCCGCAAGTAATGCTCACGACTCCAGTCTATCAGTTAATAACTTGTGAAGCAAAAAGCTGGGTAGAATAACATTTTTTTGTATTATAATTCAGTAAATTCTTCTTCCTGTGATTCCTATTTAAATTCCAATGCAACGTCTGGTGCAATGTGGTTTTTTCAAACCAAGCCCAATCTTGCATCATCAATGTATTTAGGGCTGTCACTAACGATTATTTGATAATTGATTAATCTCTTTGATTATTCTGATGAATAATCAAGTAATCTGATAATATTTTGAAGTAATAAAAATATACCTAAGCAAACAATAGTATTTAAAAAATACTTAAAATGCACATATAATAGCAATGAGGCAATAATAATTGGTTAAAATGAAGTATCAAAGTAATCATTTGACTTTTATTGAGCAAAACTCTGAAAATACATAATGTATTATAAACAATAGAGCTAACATACATTACCAGTATAAAAAAATGCCTGCAGAGGGCACCAACGGCCTGACAATTGTTTTTACATATTACAGCGCAATCTAATCATTGTTTAATATTAACTAAACAACATTAAATTCAAATGTCCATTTAGTCTTTAATATTTAGCCATTCCTTTACAACAAAAATGCTACAGCCGCTGTCATTTCTTGAATCTGTGGACATCAAAACATCTAAACTCAAGTTAGGGTTTGAGCTTTTATTTTGAAATTGTGATGAGCAGTATATGTAAAAATCTTTTTTCAAGAACTACAACGAACGTCTCCTTTGGACTACAGTGTTTGTTTTCCGCATGCTATGATGTCACAACGTGGCCCATTAGAATATCATTCTATTCTATTCAGTTAAATCCCGCCTACAGAAAATTCAAATCGTTGGGGGATGAGTAGGGACGAGGTGGGGGATTAGCCTAACTTTAGAGATGCAGCCGCAGCGAGATGGGTATAAACATAAGCATTGACTAGAGTGGCCACTTCAGAGCAGTAACGCACCACAGATGTGTGCAGTAAGAGATTTATTGATCATACAGTGTAGATAGCTTCACTTATAACGCAAGTTTTTTAAAATGCATAAACTTGCACTAGAATAGGCTAGACTAATCAGTGATGTTCTTTGATAATGTTAGGCTGCTTTTATGCTGGAGCTGGTTTAGGGCAATGAAAATAAGTATGTAAATAATTATATAAATTAGCATGATAATATCATGTATCTGGCAGGCTGATGATAGGACCCAACACTACTGTAGTGTATTACTTACCCACCCTCCATGCATCCTAGGCATATATGACTTCCTTCTTTCAGAAGAATGCATTCAAAGTTATATTAAAATTTATCCTGGCACTCCCAAGCTTTAGAATGGCATAGACGGGTGTTTCTATTCATCAGTCCAAAACAAGTCCAATAATGTGCATTCGTCCATAATAAAAAGTGCCTCCTGTAGCGAATCGATGCATTTCTAAAATGTAAGAATCACTTTAATCTAGCTTGCGCTAACAGTTGTGCACAGAACTTGCTACTTTGGTAAGGGACGTGGCAGTACTGAAACGCTGTCTAAGCTGTTCGTCAATCGCAACGTAGTGGGACAGCTAACCAATCACAACACATTTCATTTTTCGGAAGGTGGGCCTTCATTAAACCCGTAACTAATCGAGCCATTTGTGCCAGGCTGGGAGAAATGTATTGCAATAATGTAAATTATGTTTGAAATAATTTTTTTGAACCACCAAGCATGAGGACATGTTCTAGTACACCCCCAAAACAAAATCAAGACTTCGTAAAAGAGCATAATAGAACCCCTTTAACGTTACTGTGAATGGAGCCGCTCCAAGACGCACGTTACATCTATTTAATTAAATCGTAGCGTTTGTGAATTCACAATAGTATTATGCTTTATAATTATTTTTTTAAATGGGTTATATATATGCAGCCGTGGAAAATGGTCTAATGCTGCATTAAAGTCCTCCTGGGATGTTCGTACTTATGAGTTGACAAGTCGTTATTACGACGTCAGGTGCGTTTAAGTCACTTTGGTCGGAACAAGATGGCGATTTACCTTTTCTACATAAAATTCAACAATTTTTTTAAACTCTGCATCTACAAAATGATGAATAAAAAATGTGCATCATTGTGTTTTTGCTTTTTTCTGTTTTTATTAAATTTATGAATGTGATGTAAACTGCATCATTATATATTCTATGGTAATAATCCAATAATATAATATTTTGTATATGTAGCTTATTTAGTGTTATTGTACATTACAAAAAATAGCCATTTTATTTATTTCAACAAATTTACTGTCAATACAGACTGCATATCTATTGTCTTTGGCATCCGATACCTGTTTTTAACTGACACGCCCCCAATTTGGAAACTCTGGGCTTAAAGAAAATTTCGAGTTTCCCACTTGTAATAACGACTTTGTAGTAGCGTTCATGTGCATCTCGTAAATATGATCTATCCAACATGACTTGAATGCACCATAATAATGCGTTTCATGGATTGTTGTCCATGGAATGCGCCACTTCGGGTATTTTGCCAGTTACTCGACACGGGCAGAATGCAGTCAAGGATTTTTTATAATCGTGTACTCAAACTGAATCGAGGAATCAGCCCTAGATGTATTATTTCTTCTTTATCACCATCATTTTCTTTCTTTCTTCTCCTTCTTCTTCTTTTATTTCAGCAGGTGTAAAGAAACGATGGACCTTAAATATTACATCCTGGACTTGACCTTCCTAGACAGGAGGAGAGTTAAACTTTGCCTCTCAGTTTCCTCTCATTTCTGGCAAGACGCTGAGAATGTCAGCAATATGTTTATGGTAATGTCGTACTACTGAAGAGGGAAATTTTATGTTTGAGAAAAAATAGCTGCAGTCAGTGCAAATAAAACTTGAGTGTTATTCTGAATTGTTGAAATATTTGACTCACAGCTGTAAGTGTCAACAAGTAAAATCCAGAGCTAAAAATTCATAAATAATATAATATAATATAATATAATATAATTTATTGGTAGCTTTCAAACACCTCAGAAGTAAGTACATGAAATTATGATTATGAATATGTAAAAATGTAATTATGACCTGTCTGTTTTTGTCAGAAATCAGAGCCTAAACTCCCCCTCTGAGCTGTTTGGACATTGAGCCAGAGCTGTTTGGACGCAGCCAGAGGTTTTATCTTAATGCTCACATACACGTTGACACAAAGCTTTGAGTGAATTCCAATGCACTGCATTTTAAAGCTCCCCTTTAAACTCTCAAAACGAACAGCAGATAAATCCAGTAATTTTTTGTGAGAACGCTCAAGCGTAAAAGTGTGCTTCAGCGTCTATCTCAAACGTGTGGTTTATCTGTCCCAGATATGATTCTCTCCATGCATTATTTTCTGTTTTATGACACTGCATGAAGGATGACGTTGAATCTAAACTGCTTTTCCAATAAAATCGTCATAACTTTGCAATGTCCTGCATCTTAGTGTCCTGCATTGCTAGTGTCCTGCATCTTAGACTAAATTTAGTTTCGGTGAGCATAAATGATTTTTTTTAAATATTTGGATTGCTACAAAATTTTGACTTAATGTATATATAAATTTAACCCCAAATATTAAACATTTTATGCATTAACCATCATGCACATGTCTAGATGCAGGCACCAAAATCTGTCTGAGCTCCAGAATCTGGATTGTGGAGTTCTGAAGTCGACCCATACTTCAAATGGAAAGTATTCTAGTCTATAGTACCATCTGCTTTCACTTAAGAGTCCGATTCCACACCTAAATAAAGATCCCTCTTGAACACTTTTATTGCTCTCCAACCCCCTTGTTACGTTTTTCTTTTCTTTCTTTCATTTTCCTCCTTTACCTCTGGCTATATTGCAGCAGGCAGACTGTGATGTGAGAGCTCACCTCTCTCTCCCACCGACATGAATAAAACCTGCCCTGCGTCAGATCTTATCACTCCTGTGAAACATCAGGTTTGTTTTTTATTGGTTTGTGAATGCCTTGGAATGATTCGCTTTTCCTGTTACTCATTTGATTCAGTTGACTCGTTTGTGTTTCAGTGTTTTATCTAAGTGACAGGTCCCAACTTAACAGCTTCTATAAAAAATCAGGTCTTGATGGGGCAATATGGAGCAAAGGAGGTCTATAATATTTCATATAATATATAGTTGATTCACTGTAAAACAAATGAGTGGTTTCAATTTAAAATAATTTGTTACCCTGCTGACTTAAAATATTTAGTTTAGTCAAATAAAATATTCTAGCTGTCACTTAAATTAACATTAAGTAACTTAAAATTTCAAGTTGATTAAACAAAAAAAATTAAGCCTGCAGGGAAATAAATTATATTAAGTCGAAACAACTTTTTGAAAGATTTTTTATAGTGTTGGTTCAGTGCTTTCAAAACAAAACAAAAAAGTTTTGAAATCTTTACGAATACAAATAGACCATGAATAAAACAAATAATTATGAAAGTTACTAAACATTGGTGATCTATAGCTGAAACAGTGTTTTCATCATATCCAGTGGCCTTTGGTAAACATTTTTAGGGTTCAAGTGTTTTATTTTGCTTTTTTTTTTAATTTTACAATTTTGCGAATTAATGAATCACCATTTTAACAAATCACAAACCCATTGCAGTTCTTACAGTAACTTAATATGCACTTAGTATGCACTTAATGATGTTGATAGCAAGTAATGGAATATATTTTTTTCTCTTTTTTGTATATCAGTATGGTAGATTTAATGGTATTGAAAAGTAATAAACAAGGTAAAGTAGTAAACAAGATAAAAAGTAATCAAAAAGGAGTCACCTAAATTACGTTACTAACTACAATTTTCATCATGTAATCTGTAATCAGCAGTGTTGCCAGATTGGAAATGTCCAAGTATCGTACCAGAAGCTCAAAATGATCATATTTAGAAGAAAATGATTGTACACGAGTCAAACATACTGAATACAACTATTTATCTAGATCAACAACCTTTTGACATGACCTGCAAATTACCACAATAGATAAATAACTAGGCGTATGACAGTGGGGGGGTCCAAACCCCATCTTCTGAGTCACTGTCATCAGAAGCCTGTTGGTTGCCAGATGTTGAGGAGGTCTGTTTGCGGTAGATTTGATTCTGTAATAGAACGTAACATAGTGCTTGTTGGCTTAAAATGGTCATGATCTGCAGCTAGATTATTTGAAGTTTCACAAAATTCATAAATTATCATACATTATTGGATTTTTTTCATTATTGATTGTACATTATACAGAGGTCTAAATTATCATACAAATACGATAATTATTGTATGTCTTGCAACACAGGTAATCAGTAACAGACTACAATTTTTAAATAATCTACCCAGCCCTGCTTGAAATAAGTTGTACATATTACATATTTTTACTGGTATTTACCGATTTTATAGATTACACTTTTTAAAGGGGTCACCAGATGACCAGTTATCCACTAGTTGATATGATACTGCAAGGTCTTAATGAAAAGTCTATAATATACTTTGGTTAAAAATTCTCAATGGTAGTGTAAAACAACACCCTTTTTACCTTGTCAAAATCAGCTCATCCAAAAATCATCCTGTTTCTGGTCGAGGCTGCTTTAAATGTTAATGAGCTCTGCTCACCCCGCCCCTCTCTTGTCTCTGTGGAGTGACAAGCCTGTTTACTTTAGCCGGAAAGGTGGTTGCAGAGATTCATAAAAAAAACCCTTATACTCACTTCTGCTGTAGGTGAAGCTGGATCACGAATGATTTGCGCGAACATAGACTCATTTATGTAGATCGAGAGGCGCATTCCCTTTACAAACAAACGTAATCTACTGCATCTTCAGCGGCTCAGATGTCGGGAGTAAATGACGACCACTATGTTTATTTTTACATCCAGCAACACAACACCTCAATCGCTCAATTGGAGATATTCTTGTCTAATTCCTGCTCCAGCATCGAAACAATGGTGGTCGGACTGTGACAGCTGGTCTGAGGTAAGACGCTCATGTCAATCAACTATTGTGAGAGTGGCCTCTGTCGGTGTGATGCCACACTGATATCTTGATTTGAAAAAGGGGATATTATTTTCAGATTTGTACATACACTACCAACACACATTATTGTTCTAACAACATGAAAAAGTGAACTTTGCATCCGATGACCCCTTTAAAGAAACATTTGCAAATGCTTTGTAGAGAATGTTATTGAAAATATTTTTGCTGCGGTTACATTTACACTTCTACGCTTTAATCAGCAAATGCGTGTCCAGATTCAAGTGCTTTGAAACAATGAATTATCTGCAGCACGACTGATTCAACTAAATCAAATTTTCAAACATTTTTGTGAAACGGAATTGGAACATGGCAGATCTGGACTAAAACTTTGCTCGCATGACGTGTCGGAGCGCACACAAAATGCCAGGCTACCTTTCCAACATTTACTCACTTACTCAGAGAATAACAACCTTTCAGCAGATTATTTATAAAAACGTTAATTCACATCATGTCGTCTTGTCATCACTTAAGGCCTTGTGCTCTGTCCAGGCTGCTGGCCTGTGCTTTGGCATCTAGTGTTTCCATATGTTCTTACTTGTTTCTAGTGCTTTATTTCGATTATCATAAGACGTCCTGATTTGACTGTATTTGCCGTCCTTGGCCCAAAATCCACAGTGAGGGGGGAAGATGTAACATATGGTTTAAATTCATTACCAAACTAACCTAAATGTTACTATCTAGTTTTCCATCTGTAATTACGATAACTCAGAATAGCTGTAGTGGAAGATTATCATTGAGTATTTTCAGTTTCAATCATTTTAGTGCATAAAATCTATTGAAATAAACTGATACACTTGACACTTGTTAGTTTAGATCAGTGATTATTGAATTAAATGAAAGGCAGATAACAGATATTCCCAAGTATTAAAATTCTGCAGTTAATTGATAATTGATACCTTGCAAGCACTGATTTTTTTTTTTTTTTTTGCGTTTTTGATGTGTGATTGTACCACAGGAACCCTTGCTCTGGTCCACTTCTGCATCCCAGTGCAACCCTATTTATGGCACTCTGGGGACACGGCGTTGAGAGATGAAATGGCCTGAACGTGAATAAAGAATGAGCTGAAAACCCCTCATTTTTCCAAGGTGATGCTTTACCTCATCATGGCACCGCTGCCTCTTCTCTTTAGAAGCGGGTGATTTATTTAACCAACAACATATTTATTTGTCTGTTTGGACCTTTTGCAAAATTGATTTCCCCCCAGAAGAGTGCTGGATTTGACCTGTCTAGTGGTTCCAGACAAACCTCCTCCACATTATCACAGATCAGGTTGCTGGAGAGATCAGACCAGGCATTATGCTCGGGAAGTCACAAGAGACTTTATCCAGAGCCCTGCCAACTTGATCAGCCCGCAAATATGATAAACCTTGACAGGAGGAAGAAATGACTCCGTGTTGGGATGAATAGGGAGTTCAACACGTAGCCTAAATCCATTCATTCATCTGAAGTCTCAGAGAGGTTTATAGGGTGGGGTGATGGGGTTTAGTACTGAGCTGTACTGGATTATGCTCAGGGAAAAAAATGATTTGGACGTAAAGGTTAAAATAAAAGGTTGCTGGGAAAGGTAAAGACAAAAAAATGGGCGCTGACTTTTAAAGTCACGCAATCTGAGATAAAAAGACTTTACCTAGATTATTTCGAACTGTGTAATTTCATCCAAGTGCAAGTCACGCACCTTGGCAGTTTTATCCGCTAATAGTCATCGAAGCAAAAAGCATGATTCAGCTCCAGGGAAATAAAGTCCATCTGTTTGGTCACAAGACATCAGAGATGTAGTGTGAATCACTGGCATGTTGTATGCTTTGATTTCATTTTCTCATGCCACTACGTGCCAAACAGCCTCTTGTTTTCAGCTGACACACAGGAAAGGGTTACTGACTTCCCAAAAGTGATGCGATTCTAGTCTGGCAGAGTACAGTGTACAGCAAAAAATAGCTTTGTACAAACACAACAATGACTTTTGTTCAAAACAAAGTAGAGTAGAGTAATGCCCTCAATCAGTATAGTGGGAAAAGATTTCTGGCCAAGTACGCCTGTGATGTGTTACAGTTAAATCACCATTTTGAGCTCCAAAATAATAAAAACATTGGGAAAATGTTTTAGGAGAGCACTGGAAACATTGTGATGAAATATAAAAATCAAGATAAAATAACTCTTATGTGAGTACATTTTTATTAGCTGTTTTATTGTTTGAGTAGTGTAGTTGGTTGTATATATACATGCAAAAAATAATACTTTTTAAAAACTATTAATTGACACATGTGACCCTTGACCATAAAACCGTAAGTTGCACGGGTATATTTGTAGCAATAGCCAAAAATACATTGTATGGGTCAAAATTATTGATTTGTCTTTTTTGCAAAAAATTGATATTAAGTAAAATCATATTCCATGAAGATATTTTGTAAATTTCCTACCATAAATATATAAAAACTTAATTTTTAATTAGTAATATGCATTGCTAAGAACCTCATTTGGACAACTTTAAAGGCAGTTTTCTCAATATTTAAATTTTTTTTTTGCATCCACAGATTTTCAGATAGTTGTATCTCAACCAAATATTGTCCTGTCCTAACAAATGATGTATAAAGTATAAATCTCTATTTTAAAAAAAATTGACCCTTATGACTGGTTTTGTGGTCCAGGGTCACATATTTGGTATTGCACTATAATAGTAGGGCCCTATGAAATCAGTTTTATTTTTTCCCAAATTCTGTTTTTTTCTGTTTACATTTTTCTGGATTCTGTGTTTTCCCGTTTTAATTTTTCTAGACTCTTTTAATGGTAAAATTCTAAATATTAATTAAAAAAACATGTCTAATTAATTCAAATCATTACATTTAAGGCCCTGTGAAATAGGGTTTTAGTTTTTTTCTCAAATTCAGTTTTATTTTTTACCAAATTCTGTGTTTTTCATTGATTTTGTGCATTTAATTTTAATGGTTTCATTAAATTGTAATAATTAAAAGCATCTCTGATTGATTGATTTTATTTTAAAAAATATTGTATTTTTTTCTTTTGTGTATTTACATTTTTCTGGTAAATACATTCTGGTAAATATTGCTTAAAAATAGTGTTTTAATAGTCATTTTATTACAAGTAATAGTCCTATCATTACATTAAGTATTATATTTCTGTCACAGTTTCTTCAAGTTAAACTGAACTTTTATTTTGACAGGTTGCTGTGAAGACCTTTAAGTTTCTGTTTGGATATGATATGATGGTAGTTTTTCTCAAATGAAATTGCTTTCCCCCAATATGAAAGCAACGTGCTAAACTGCACGTTAGCCTTTTCCTCTCATATAGAAATTTAGTAAGAAAATGCTTAACATGGCTTAATGCATTAAAAATTATACATGTAGACCAAATTTGGTATACATCGGCTTCGGTAAATACAGTGCTGCTTGAAAGTTTGTGAACCCTTTAGAATTTTCTACATTTTTGCAAAAATATAACACAAAACATCAACAGATTTTCACAAGTCCTAAAAGTTGACAAAAAGAACCCAATCAAACAAATGAGACTAGAAAAATATACTTTGTCATTTATTTACTGAGAAACATGATCCAGTGTTAAATATTTGAGAGTTGCAAAAATATGTGAAACTTTGCTTTCAGCATCTGGTGTGACCACTTTTTAAGCAATAACCGCAGGTAACATATTTTGTAACCATTGATCAGTCCTGCACAACAGCTTGTAGGAATTTTAGCCCGTTCTTCAGTACAAAAACATTTGAACCCTGTGATATTAGTGGGTTTCCTTCTATGAACTGCTTGTTTCAGATCCTTCCACAACATTTTAATTGGATTAAGGTCTGGACTTTGACTCAGCCATTCCAAATCATTAACCTTGTTCTTCTTTAAACATTTTTTGGTATAATGGCTTGTGTGCTTGTGGACGTTGTCTTGCTGCATGACCTACTTTCTTCTAAGATTCAGTTCTCAGACAGATTTTCTGATATTTTCCTTTAGAATTTGCTGGTGTAATTCAGAATTCATTGTTCCATCAGTGATGGCAAGCCATTCTGGCCAAGATGCAGCAAAGCAGGCCCAAACATGATACTACCACCACCATGGAATAAAGTTCTTATGCTGGAAAGTGTTTCTCTTTTTCCAAACATAACACTTCTCATTTAAACCCAAAAAGTTTTATTTTGGTCTCTGCTGGAAAACATTTCTCCAATAGCCCTCTGACTTGTCCACATGATCTTTAGCAAACTGCAGACCGACAGCAGTGTTGTTTTTTTTTTTTTTTTTTTGGAGAGTTGTGGCTTTCTCCTTGCAATTCTGCCATTCATACCATGGTTGTTCAGTGTTCTCCTGGTGATGGACTTATGAACATTAATATTAACCAATTTGAGAAAGGGCTTTATGTGCTTAAAAGTTACCCTGAGGTCCTTTGCAACCTTGCAGACTATTACAAGTCTTGCTTTGGAGTGATCTTTGTTGGTCAACCACTCCTAGGGAGGGTAATAGTGGTCTTGAATTTCCTCCATTTGTAAACAGTCTGTCTGACTGTGGATTTGAGTCCAAACTCTTTAGAGATGGTTTTGTACACTTTTCTAGCCGGATGAACAGCAACAGTTCTTTTTTCTGAGGTTCTCAGAGATCTACTTTGTTCATGCCATGATTCACTTCCACAAACATGATCAGACTTAGATTCCTGTTCTTTAATTAAAACAGGGCATACACTGGCACCTGATAGTCATCCTGCTGATTGATAACACATCTGAACAAACGGGCTCTAATTTCACCTTAGAATCCTAGAGATTCACATACTTTTGCAACTCACAAATATTTAACACTGGACCATTTTTCTCAATAAATAAATGACAAACTACATATTTTCATCTCATTTGTTTGACTGGGTTCTCTCTGTCAACTTTCAGGACTTGTGTGAATATCTGATTAACTTTTTGGTCATATTTATGCAGAAATATAGAAAATTCTAAAGGGTTCACAAACTTTTAGGCAGCACTGTATATCAACTTGACTTTGCATATTATATAGACTGAATTTGGTCTTTATATATCACTTTCTTAATGGATTAAGCCACATTAAGCATTTTTTTTTTACGTTAAGCATTTCAGAATGTCCTTGCACGTTTGCGCCATTCATTCACGCAGAACATGCAAGATTCATATTTAAATAGTCCTTCTGCAGCTTAATATTCATACTAGTCCATATCGCATTTTGATTTAAGTGTACTGACCTACTTTTGATTGATTCCATGACATTCCGCTTTATATAGTAAATTCCATTTTTACGATCGGATTCCGCGATTCTGTGCACGTTTTCCGCATCACCGAAATCATAGGGCCCATTGTCATTCATATAAGAAAGCAGATAATCAGGGTTGACATGAGGGTGAGCAAATCTTTTTCTTTTTTTATTTTTGGGGTGAACGATTCCTGTAAGTATTAAAATGACTTCGTTTTAAACTGACAGTTTATTAAATGTGCTGTCATTTATAAACATATTAATACTGACTGTAATACTCAGTAGTCTGTTTATCCGCGTCTCTCCTCTTAGCCTGTGTATATCCCTACTTTGAGAAGGTATTATTAGCTGGCAGGAGAGGAGAGAAAGTGATGGAATGCAATAAGAACATGGATGCAGGGTCTGGGAGACAAGCATAAACCAAACACACTCAATACCCTTATAAGGGCATCACCATTGTGATTATAGCTTTGCTGACACATTCGCTCAAGATATGAGCTGAGCTGGGTTTTCTCAGGATGGATTCCTCATGTGGAGCGCTGCATAATGAGAGACTGTGTCTTGACGGTTTATGAAAACTGAACGCTAGAACGTTCTGGTGGTTTATTGTTTGGAATTGGTCACAGCTCGCACATTAGAGCTATTTCTGCATGTGCTCGACATGTGTGTGGAGACTTACAGCACCGTCTCTCTTAGAGTAATGTTAACTTCACATCTGAATGGCTTTTAAAAAAGGAATTGTTGCGAAAAGTTAAAAATCTGGCAACATGATGTATTGAAATTTCATGCCAATGATTATCCCAAGTAACACTACTCTCTATCATCTGTTTATATGTTAATTCACTAAATGCTGTGTTGTTCAGCTAATAAATTTTATTAATTTTTAATGATTCTAATTTTATATTATTATTATTTATATCTTTATTTTAGATTGTCTTTTTTCATCAATTAGCTGACAGAAACATTACATTTTTTTCACCATTTGATGATTGGGTTTTATACGACTACATGCGTGAAAATATATATTTGCCCCTAAAGAAAAGAATCTTGCAAAGCAAAGATATTATTCGCAATAATTTTATATAGACACACACAGACATCATTGAACCACTTAAAATTCATGAGTATGCAAATGCAAACCTCAAGAATGATGACAGATAATGTCATTAGGCAAAATGATGAGCTCTTTAACATCACCACACGACAAATAACAAAAGTAACAGCCAGCAAACATTAAAACATGCATAATTTATTCATGCTACAATGCATGCTGGGAGCTTGCAAGTCAGTTATAATATTCAGTATGAAAATTTGTGGTCAGACAACTTTGTTTGGCTAGTTGGCATTACAATACATTTGGAATATTGTTTATCTAACCAGTGTTATTTTTAAGATACTACTATTTAAGATAGATTTTATTTTAATTTGACTTATTTGTATATATTGGTTTTTGTTTTAATTGCAGTTTTAGTCACTTTGTTTTTGTCAAGTTTTTTAAATATAGTTTTTATCATTTTGTATCATTTATTTCAGTAGTAGTAGTTTGTGCATAGTTTTCAAGCATATTTTTAATTTTAGTATAACAATCCTAACTGAAAGCCTAACTGTACACAGAGACATTTATTTATTTATTTTTATCTTTTTTAGACTAGTACCATGTGTTCTTAGTATGCTGAACGATTATTTATTTTTTGCTGTGCTCTTTCAAACCAAAATTGTACTAGTCTAATGGTGTATAAACATAATAAATATACAAATAAAATGAACATATATTTACGTACCATTTGGCTTTTAATGTCAAACCACAGTTTCTTTGGTGATCTAGACCAATAACTTTATATTTCACTTAATGAGAAACAATACAGTAATGACAATAGACTGGGCGAACATGTCTGAGGATGCAAGTTTAGAAGCATTTCCAAAGTCCTGTAAAAAAGAATAAATAAAAAACAGAAGACCTATTATAAATGATCTCTCTATAAACTTGTGGCCTATAAAACTAAACTTAGTGGCTGGTTTCACCAGACCTACTCTTTTTGTCATTGTCCATAAAGCAAGTGCAGGTGGGTTTAGGCGATGGGCAGTCTGGAAGAGAAGTGTAGGCTAAATCTAGATGATTTATACACTCTGTGTTTAGCCGAATAGCTGTGGGTGCAAATAATCAAAGAAGCAAGCCGTTACTCACTTACAGGTGTTCACACATTATAAGAGACTGACCTCAAGCTGTGCCTCCCTTCAATTCCCAAACCACTGAGGCCCCCGGTACCTACAGGACCCTCTCACGAGTCAAAGGTCACCCTCTTGCATTTATTTATCAGTACATCTTTCAAAAAGCAGTTCCGGATCAGATGACGTCGGAGAGGAGTGTTCTGGAAAAGTTATTTGTTTTTGCTCTACTACTCACTTTATTTAGAAAGAGAGGCTTGTTATTTTAAGGGAATGTTTGCTCACCCTCTTAATGACTTTGTTGAGGAATACCATTCGTCTTTCTCTCTGTGAATTACAGGTCTGAACCCCAGGAGGTGACCGCCTGGCAGATACACAGGGTTTACACGGAACCATTCTGGAGACAATGCTGCGGTAAACACAATATCACAAGGAGTGCATGCTTTTAGTTTTGGAATGATAAATAGCATATTTTAAATATTAGCACACAAACACTCAAATCTAGATTATTATGGCTACAGGCCTGAACATGAACTCTGTATACTTGATGAATTACATTGATTCATTTCAAAGTAAACAAAATGAGGGAATCATGCTATGAATTCACTAAGATTGAATTGAAAAGAATCATTATGACAAATTCTGAGAGGAGAAAGTGTGAATTCTGTAAATACAGTAGGAGTGACATCACTTAAACAACAGAGGTTTTTGTGTGTGTTTTTTTGTTTTGCATCTATGGTTCCAAAAGTCCATGTAAACTTTCCATTGCACAAACGGCTCTTTTTACATGGTGACTGAGAGTACAATGTGCTGCAAATGAAAAAAACACATGCAAATAGAAAAATGTTTGTATTTGGTCATGTTATGGGTTAGGGGTGTGCAAAGCAGCCGGTATTTGTATCTGTATTTGTATTTGTTGAGGGGGAAAAGTATTTGTATTTGTATTTGTATTCGAGTAAAATTCAAAATATATAGGCGTAAAAATCCATTTTTTTTGCGTTACACTTCTACACACTTTTTTTGGCTGGTGGAGGACCAAGAGATGGCTCAGCAGCAGCCACACTCTTTTCTATTTGGTTGCCCAAATCCATGTGAGGAGTTTCAACTAAGTTAATGAGTGACGGGAAGCTATGCTAAGGTTAACTGGGGAGTCGCTCTCTAAACGTGGGGTATTAAAATTGCTTTTGAATGCGCGCGCGCGTTTTACTTTCGGTTTCGTTTTAACGATGGCGCTAAACTCTCTGCGGTGCTGAGCGTCCATTCCACAATACAAGACATTAATTTAACAAAACTATTTAAAAGTGGTGGGACACAAACGGGATTTTGAAAAGTGTGTCCCCAGTGGAAATTACGCCCCTGCGTGAGTGGAGTTATCATTTGATGTGAATGTATGCCAGAACGTGCGCTGTAGCACAAAATATAGTATATTTCTTCAAAAGCAGATTGTGGAGACATTTTAATTCTCCACAATCAAAAATCGTCATATCACACACCCCTAATTGCAATGTAGTTTGTGCAAATCTGGAACAGAGGTTGGTTAAGAGAGAAAAAACGGCTCCGGTTCCGAGTTTCAGCGGAGCGCAGTGTCAGTGACAGGGAGTGATTGACGACTAATATCTAAATTCTGCATTAAAGTTAAGAATGTAAAGATCAAGTTTAGTTAGTTATGTAATGTTGGAGAGAACGGCGAAACTGTCACTGTATCAGCTCACAGCATTCTGGGCAGTATTAGGCTAGCGAAAGTTTTGTAAAGAAATAAAAACAAGTCGCACCACAATACTTTCTTGCACTCGCACAAATGCTTCCGAATATATTTTGAGGTCGCGCAGATTAAATTTTGGGAGCATATGCGACCAATACGGTCGCAATTTCGAGCCCTGCCCCCAACCCCTCCGACTCCTGATTGTCACTCACTCACTCACTCACTCATGTGGGCATGCACTGCGGTCTCATGAGGAAACGCAGCTTTTTGATATAAAGTTTTTCTTGTTCCCGAATACAAATATTTTTTTTTAAGTATTTGTTCGAAATAAGTATTTGTAAAAAGCAGGCTATTTGTGCCTTTCCGAATACCGTATTCGGGTTCGGCTCCAACCCTATTATGGGTATTTGCAGCACATTTCTGTATTTGGTCGTGTTGTGAGTATTTGCAGTGTGTTTCTGTATTTGCTTGTGTTGTGAGTATTTGCAGCACATTTCTGTATTTGCTTGTGTTGTGAGTATTTGCAGCACATTTCTGTATTTGGTTGTGTTTTGAGTATTTGCAGCACATTTCTGTATTTTCTTGTGTTGTGAGTATTTGCAGCACGTTTCTGTATTTGGTTGTGTTGTGAGTATTTGCAGTGCGTATTTGTATTTGGTCATGTTATGGGTATTTGCAGCACATTTCTGTATTTTCTTGTGTTGTGAGTATTTGCAGCACGTTTCTGTATTTGGTTGTGTTGTGAGTATTTGCAGTGCGTATTTGTATTTGGTCATGTTATGGGTATTTGCAGCACATTTCTGTATTTGGTCGTGTTGTGAGTATTTGCAGCTTGTTTCTGTATTTGCTTGTGTTGTGAGTATTTGCAGCACGTTTCTGTATTTGGTTGTGTTTTGAGTATTTGCAGCACGTTTCTATATTTGGTTGTGAGTGTTCACGGCCTGTTTCCGTATTTGGTCGTGAGTGTTCACAGAGTGTTTCCATATTTGGTTGCGTTGTGAATATTTGCAGCACGTTTCTGTATTTGGTTGTGTTGTGAGTATTTGCAGCACATTTTTGTTCTTGTTGTGTTGTGAGTATTTGCAGCGTGTTTCTGTATTTGGTCGCGTTGTGCATATTTTCAGAGCATTTGTGTATTTGCTTGTGTTGTGAGTGTTCACAGCATTTTTCCTTAATTGGTCGCGTTGTAAGTATTTGCGTGTTTCTGTATTTGCATATTTTCAAAACATTTGTGTATTTGCTTGTGTTGTGAGTAATTGCAGTGTACTTTTGTATTTGGTTGTGAGTGCTCACAGCGTGTTTCTGTATTTGGTCGCGTTGTGCTTATTTTCAGAGCATTTGTGTATTTGCTTGTGAGTGTCCGCAGTGTGTTTCCGTATTTGGTCGTGTTGTGCAAACTTGCAGCACATTTCAGTATTTGGTTGTGAGTATTTGGATCATGTTTCTGTATTTGGTTGTGTTTGCAGTGCGTTTCTGTATTTGGTTGTGAGTATTCACCACGCATTTCCACGTTTGGTCAGGTTGCGAGTGTTTGCAGTGCGTTTCTGTATTTGCTTGTGTTGTAGTAGTTGCAGCACGTTTTTGTTATATTGTGTGTATTTGCAGCATGTTTCTCTATGTGGTCGTGTTGTGCATATTTGCAGTGCATTTGTGTATTTGGTTGTGAGTATTTGCAGCATGTTTCCATATTTGGTTGCCCTGTCCATATTTGCAGCTCATTTCTGTATTTTGGCTTGTTGTAAGTATTTGCATTGTGTTTTTGTATTTAGTCGTGTTGTGAGTATTTGCAGTTTTTGTCTGTATTTGGTTCTGAGTATTCGCAGCGTGTTTCCATATTTGGTTGCCCTGTCCATATTTGCAGCTCGTTTCTGTATTTGGGCTTGTTGTAAGCATTTGCAGTGTGTTTCTGTATTTGGTTGTGAGTGTTTGCAGCATGTTTCCATATTTGGTCGTGTTGTGCATACTTAAAGCGCATTTCAGTATTTGGTTGCGTTGTGAGTATTTGCAGTTTGTTTCTGTATTTGGTTGTGAGTATTCACAGCGTGTTTCCATATTTGGTTGCCTTGTGCTTATTTGCAGCGTGTTTCTGTATTTGGGCTTGTTGTAAGTATTTGCATTGTGTTTCTGTATTTGGTTGTGTTGTATTTGCAGTGCTTTTCTGTATTTGGTTGTGAGTATTCACAGCATGTTTCCGTATTTGGTTGCGTTGTGAGTATTTGCTGCGTGTTTCTGTATTTTGGGTGATTGCAGAACATGTGTTGTCAAACAGATGAATATTTTTTTTTAACTTGCTAATGCTTTTTAGTTGCAACATGTCGGGCTCTCTCTGCCACTGTATTTTAAGATTTTTCAGATGTTATTCACTCTAAGGAAAAAATTATTCTATTAAAACATGTTCACTGAAAGGTTACATTTTGGGAACACAAAATTGTTCTTTCATGGCACTGCTACAAAAACCCTCTTTTGAAACCTTTATTTTTAAGAGTATCATTGTATCATTTGACGTTGCCATCAGCACAGAGATTTGACTCCCAGTTTGGTTACAGCTCTGTGGTTTTGACAACCTGACATAAACATACCAATCTTGTTTTCACTCTTACTTTTCGCACGAGAATTTATTGATGAATCTCACAGGACACACCTGTATTCACAGCTGTATATCTGCTCTTTCCTCCTCACTCGTCCACTTAGTATAAACAATTACCACCTACCATGTGAATTCTGTGTTCATTTAGTGTGCGTTGAACCAAATGAATTACAGATCTCTAATGATAAAGGCTTAGATAAATTAAATCATTCTGGGACTAGATTTTGGTCCTCAAATATGGTTGAAGGTGATTTATGGGAACATTTCGATTCCTTGGTCAGCTCTGTGGAGAAAACAAGCTGAATTTCTGCAGCTGGGGTTGAGTTGCGTGTGAACACTTTGTCACAGAGCTATCTCCCACATACACAGATGCTTAAATATACTCTCCTGCTATGCTCACAGAGAGTAACTCCAAACTGAGGAGGGCAAAGCCACATAGAGACTTTTACCTCATGGTGATTGAAACCCAGAGAGAGTTCAGTGCTTCTAAAATACAACAGCCCTGTTACTTGTTTAACTTTGCGGTTTAAATGCCTTGGCAGTGTATTAGTGGCCTTTTGGCAGCAGCAGGCAACCATGCACTGTTAAATGGGTGAAAGTGAATGCTTCTCAAGCCATCCTTGACACAATTGACATCAAATAGGGAATTGTGGGAAGGCGCAATTGTGCAATGCCCTGGTAGATGCTGTGAATTATTTAGATGCTGTAAAATGAATTTCAAACAGAAAATATATTTGTATGAATTAACATAAAACAATATCATAAAATGTATTTCATATCTATCTGTATGTATGTATATGTAAATCATGCTAGCAAAATGCTCATTCCTGCTAATTTATGCTAGCGACATCCTAAATCATTGGTTTTAACTGGTTTTAGTTGGTTTTTAGTTGGTTTCTGTTAAATGAACTAGTTTCAGCTGGTTGTGCAGTGGTTTTTAGCTGGGGTTTGTTTTTGTTTTTTTTTTGTTTTGTTTTTTTTTGTTTTGTTTTTTTGCAAAATCAGCTCTTTTAGTTAGTTTTAACTGGTTTTAGCTGCTTTTTGCTAAAGCACCTGGTTTTAGTTGGTTTTTAGTTGTTTTTTCTAAAATTTTTTGTTTAGCTGTTTATTTGTTTAAGGTGTTTTTGGCTAAATGAACTGGTTTTAGCTGTTTTTTTTTTTTTTTTTTTTTGCTAAATCAGCTGGTTTTTAGCAGTTTTTTTAAATAAATTGGTTTTGGCTGGTTTTTAGCTGGTTTTTGTTAAATGAACTGGTTTACTGGTTTTAGCTTTTTTTTGTTAAATCAGGCAGTTTTTTTTTTTTTTTTTTTTTTTTTTGCAAAATCATCTCTTTTAGCTAGTTTTAACTGGTTTTTAGCTGCTTTTCGCTAAAGCAGCTGGTTTTAGTTGGTTTTTAGTTGGTGTTTTTCTAAATCAACTGATTTTAGCTGTTTATTTGGTTTTAGCTGGTTTTGGCTAAATTAACTAGTTTTAGCTGGGGTTTTTTTGTTTTGTTTTTTTGCTAAATCAGCTGTTTTTTTGCAGGTTTTTTTAACGAACTGGTTTTGACTGGTTTTTAGTTGTTGTTTGTTAAATGAACTGGTTTTAGCTGGTTTCATTTGTTAGGTAAGCTAGTTTTGGCTGGTCTTTAACTGGATTTTAGCTGTTAAATGAACTGGTTTCAGCTGGTTGTAGCTGTTTTTTAGCCTTTTTTTTTTTTTGCAAAATCAGCTCTTTTACCTAGTTTTAACTGGTTTTAGCTGTTTGCGAAAGCAGCTGGTTTCAGCTGGTTTATAGCTTTTTTTGCTAAATCAGTTGGTTTTAGCTGGTTTTTAGTTGCTTTTTTCCCTAAATTAACTGATTTTAGCTGTTTTTTTGTTTTAGCTGGTTTTCGCTAAATGAACTGGTTTTACCAGTTTTTTTTAACATTATTTTTTTTTTAATTAACTGTTTTCAGCTCTTTTTTGTTAAATCAGCTAGTTTGTAGTGTGGGGGTTTTCTAAGTCAAATGGTTTTAGCTGGTTTCATTTGTTAAATCAGCTGGTTTTAGCTGGTTTAACTGGTTTTTAGCTGGGGTTTTTTGTGCTAAATCAGCTGTTTTTTTTTAGAATGAATTGGTTTTAGCTCTTTTTTGTTACATCAGCTGGTTTTAACTGTTTTAGGTTGTTAAATCAGCTTGTTTTAATATTTTTATTATTTCATTTTGACAAATTTTTTTTCATCTTTTCATCTGCTATATTTACACTTCATTTTATTTCAGCTTCATTACAATTGCTAAAAATAGCTCTAGCATTATAGCTCTAGTTAATAATATCACCACTGACTAGAACTAACTGCTGTATAATACGTATTCTTCACTTACATTACCTTAATTATTTTACATCATGTTATCAGGATATTTAGCCCAGAACTGTTTGATTTAACCTGGGCCAGACGAGTTTCAACAACGGCCGGTTCTGACTTACGAAGACAAACTGGTGCTGTGTGTCTCATGGGAGCTGGTTTGGATCAGTCAGCAGCCTCTGATGTACCATGTCTCTGTGCTCTCTGGAGGGTGATTTGGGGCGAGAGCGGTGGGCCCGAAAGCAAGGGGCTCCAGCAGCTGCTTCTAGTTGTGCATCTTCATACAAATACACACATATGAACATGTTCATACACACACAGCCTTTCTAAATGGCATCTGGTTCCTCATGAAAGATATCGAGGTGGGATGTTGGGGTCATCCGTTGAGCCGGGAGTGCAGTTTGGTACTTAATCTCATAAACATGACTCTGGATTCTTCACAAGTGATGGCAGCATTCCAGAGCTGATCCCACGGGCTGCTGTAGCGCTTGCATCCAGGAATCAGTCATCTGCGCTTTGGTCCGGGCCCAAGTAACAAGAACCACACTGAGGGGAGATCAAGTACATACACAAGGTGTGCTGTGTCTTCTTATTGCTGAAGCTCAGCTGGTAGAGCAGGGCGCTAGCAACACCAAGGTCATGGGTTCAATTCCCAAAAACATATCTTCATTGCTTTAGATAAAACGAGGTGCCTGTGTCAAATGTATTCACACATAAACAATGACGTTGATTATTATTTCAGATACAAAGACTAAAAAGCATTCAGTCTTTTCATAATAGCATGTGTGCTGTCCACCTTGTGCGAGACAGTAAAACCCAGAATTAGAACCAGGATCTCTTCCTTGACCTTACTTGCAACTGTTTTTCTGAGTTCACCGATGAGAGAGTTAGTCAAAACCAGACTGTATTCAGAGCCAGAGGGTGAACAGCTCAATGTTAAAGCAATGGCTCGATCAGGATCTCATTAGAGACCTTATTAGAGACGTTTTATGATGAGGGACGTGAAGAATTTGGCAGCGTGAGAAGTACAAATCATGCTTTGTTGACATGCGTCAATGTGTGGCAGCTGTACTGGCCGGATTTCGCCTGCTATGACGTGCATCCCATTGTAAACTACCAAACGTCAAACTCACAAACATGTCACATTTCAAGACGAATGCAGCCATTTAAGGTGAATGAGGTTACAGAGAGGTGGTGGCTAGTTTTTTCTCTTACAACTTTCAAAACATACATTCTCATGCAATCACTCAGACTCATCTGTGTAGGTTACAGCACCACCAAGTGGTTCATGTTCAAGCCAGTGATAAATAAGGACGTTTGGGACGTTCAGGTCACCAAATAATATTTTTACGAGTCTGAGGCAGGCAAATATACCTATGAATAACTGGTTTTCCTTTAAATTCCACAGATTTTTTGCCAAAGTTAAAGTGTGGTTTGAAATCCTTTCCTTGTGGAGCTTGTTTTACGTGTGTAATGACTGTGGGAAGTGAATTTGTGTGTGGGGAATGTTTACAACATCACTGTACGTGCAAATCACTTGTTAAACAAAAAGTCATACGTGCAAGCTTCACATTACAGTGCTGTTACACTGCCGTGATTGATATAAACCAACAAAAAAACAGTAAAAACTTTGGCAGCTGAGGGAAACTTCTGAAACACCTCTGAAGAATGGCAGGTTGTCCTGTTAACTTGCCAACTTAAGATAGCTGCTTTGCAAAAATATATTAGGAAATGCATTTGCACATGATTGAGAAGGCCAACAATTGCATATTGCATTAATAAACATAAAATCTCTTTTTGTTTTGGATGGTTGCTTGATTCAGTCAGAAAAGTTCATATGAAATGCATAAAACCCCTGCTGAGATACTTAACACCAGGACCCACCACAACGCTGCAAACCAGAGGTTTGGACACAAACTCTGGTCTCTGGCCTTTTTTTACAGACATTCATGGCAATTTGAGTGAGTTTTAGAGTGTGTTTAGCTGCTAGGTGGAATGAAAGAGAAATAGAATGAGTGGGACAGTTTTTTTTTTTTTAAATCAAAATAGTGAGTGGAATATTTTTGCACAATTTTTCAAATAATATCATTAATCTTTCTAATTGATTTTTAAATTTTTTGAGATCCACAAAAATAACAGTCCTATAATATCTCACTGGTAAAAATATTTTGAGAATTTTGTGTGTATTTTCTATATACACTGCCCTCCAAAAGTTTGGAAACGCCCTAGAAAGTGGGGTTTTGGACAATATTGGCCTGCTTCCTTTTTAATTTGTGATAATTTTGCACTGATAAGGGACAACACAAACTACGAAAACATATTTTATTACATAAACAATTTATACATAGAAAAAAACTTACATTTTTCGATTCATCAAAATATCCACCATTAGCAGCTATTACAGCTCTGTATAATCTGGGCCTAAATTCATTGTATTCTAAACTTAATTGGCAATCAACTGTTGAAGCTGTTAAGGTGTGCTGACCCAAAAATCTTTTAAAAACTTGGGCCAAGTTTAAACCAGTAACCAGGCATCACAGCTGGCAAAGGGGCATGTCTGACTTCGACATATATATATTGCCATTACTATGTAATCAAAATTAAAATTTTTATTGCTGTTCTTCACTGATAATGTCAAGTTACTTTAATGTATTTGCACCAAAAAATGATAAGGATTTATGCTGATATCGTCCAAAACCACAGTTTGCCAGGGGTGTTTCCAAACTTTTAGAGGGCAGTGTTAGAAAAATAAATCGTTGATATTCAGTTCACATTATATAGCATTTTTTCCCCAGTATATATCTTTTCAAAGCAGAAACCTTTGATACAAACCATTCATGAGTGAATTTTATGGTTTGAGTTAACTGATATTGAAATTTTGGCAAGATAACAAAAATATAATTAATACTAAGACTGCAAGCCTTAAGATCTCGACTTCAAGATGTTTATATGCGCTCTTGATATTTAACGCATGCAAATCACAAATGTGCCAAACAGATTCTCATCTGATATAACACATTTTGCACACTGCATAAACTGTGACGATGACTGCACTTTAAAAAATGTCTGAGTCAGTAAGTGAAGGTCTGAGCGTAATTGCTTTTGGACAAAGCACGTTCTGGTGGTCTGTTAGTGATCTGAAGATGAAAGGTGTCAGGATGTTTTTGTCTACTACTGCAAAATGATTCTGTATTTTTGTATCTAATTTCACTGTCTTGTTTTTCTCCATTCTTCGTGCTACAAGTCATCGGAAAAAATGAGTCAAAAGACTTTTTTTTTTTTTTTGACTGATCGTTTTGCTTAAAGTCTGTGTAAAGACAATTCAGATAATTAATGTCTAAACACATTATAAATGTTAGAAATGTATTGCTGAAAACACATTACAAAGACTATGTGAACTATGTAGTACTGAATTGTGAAGTCAGACCGCTAAACATGTTTTCACAAATCTGTGTTCAGGATTTTTTGGGCGGGCCTGAAATCATGTTTCTATGATGCATTGGCACCACTGAGCATGGCTCTTCTCCTAACACTGTTAGGAGGGTTCGCACTTCATGATTTGGTCATTTACCCGGATGCAATACTTGGATGTAAACAACAGCATGGATTGTACAATTAATGTACTACTAAATATGTACTGCTAATTTATGCTGTCTAAACTACGCAAAAAATGTGTGGAAGCTGCTAAATCATATAGAGAAGGATTTAGTCAGCAAGAAAGAGTGCAATATTTTGACAAACTAAAGTTAATAGGTGATAAGAATACATACGAGCAGTATTAATTAGGATATTAGCCTAATATTTCACCTACCTGACTGGAAATGATAAGAACAAACACGATTGCTGTCAAAATTCTTGCCCTGGAAATCCTGGTTCAGTTTGGCCAACCACAAAAGCCTTTTATTCCTCAAACAGTTTTTTGCACTCTTCTCCTTGATTTGTTATAAGTTTTGGCAGTCTATAGTACTCCAAATTTTTTTCTTGGACTGATTAGTACAGCCCTAAACATGACAACAATTGACCATTTTCAGCAGTGGCATTGTTTACATTCAGCGCCGCCAATATGGTCGATTGATGACATGTAGTGAAATGACACTGCATAGCGAGAGCGCTTTAGCATCAGTGGTTTGCCCGCTCAATCACGAGTTACTGTCATTACCGTTAGTTACAACAACCTACAGTTTGCTAGCTAGCTATACTGTAATATGGCTGCGTACATCCAGTTAAGCTGCTGGAGGGAGCATTCATTCAGGTAGTAGCGGTATGGACCCTTTTCACAAGACAAGGCAATTCAACAGTCATCAGCATCTTAAAGCCTCTAAAGTTTTTTCATTTTTTGTTTTACAAAATGTAAGTACGTTTATAACACTATACTCTGTATTGTATCACTTCAAATTACAAAAAACTAGTTATAGTTAATGCTAATACAACCCTGGTGAAAAAAACAGCATATGCTGGTAGGCATGTTTTGATGCTGGGATGCTGGTTAGGTATGTTTTGGTGCTGGTTTAAGCTGGTCCTTTGCTGGTTTATGCTGGTCCTTTGCTGGTTTATGCTGGTCCTTAGCTGGTTTATGCTGGTCCTTTGCTGGTTTATGCTGGTCCTTAGCTGGTTTATGCTGGTCCTTGGCCAGCAACATGACCAGCATAAACCAGCAAAGGACCAGCATAAACCAGCTAAGGACCAGCTTAAACCAGCATCAAATCATACCTACCAGCATATGCTGTTTTTTTTCACCAGTGAAGGGTGTTTCTAATGCAACGTCTATGGGAGGGACGGTAAATTTGACATTGTTCTCTCTTCTGCCTGCCGCTATCAGTCTCTCTCAGTTTTCTTCCTTTTTTGTAAGTCGTGAAAACACTATTGTGGAATTTTTCTTGTGCTATTTGAGCATATGGGAATGCAAAAATATATATTCGTGTGGTACTCTCCCATTTACTGCTCTCGAAGTTTACCCAACTATGAAGACTTCCGCTGCTGAGAGATGTAAATGTGAAAAAGGTTTGTTTGACAGTTGAAAGAGGCGGGAGCTTTCCCGCGAGTGGGCGTGGTTTCCGCGCAAACAGCGGACACGCCCCCGCGTTTCAGAAAAGAGATACTGCTTAGTTTTTCAAGATTTTAATAACTTATTTACTTGGCAGGATTTTTTTATCATTCATATTTGGCTGGGTGATTAATAACACATTTTTAATATAAGCTTTACACTTCTTGAACACAAGAATGAAATTCCATTTCTGGGTGAACTACCCTTATGAAAATTAACCATGGTTTTATTATAGTAAAAGTGTAGTAACTGTGTTGTTTTTTGGCGTATTGATTAGCATTTGTAAAACCACAGTTCATACAAAAACCATGGTTTATTTGTAGTTACCATGGTTTAAGTATAATAACCATGATTTTTTGTTTTTAAGTAAAACCATGGTTAATTTTCATAAGGATATCCCCGCGTACTCATATTTTTAATTGGTATTTAAGGCAAAAATCATACTTTTACTTATGTTTTCTTTAGACCATTTTGCTGTTTTTTGGTCTTTTACTTAACTGAGTTAGGCCTATATTTTTTTTTTAATCATATCTTTCCATTTTACATTTCAGTGTATCACTGAAATGCGCTTTGACTTACTGCCTTGCCTTATACTGCCACCCTCTGATCAACTGGACAGCTGCTGAATCTAGTGTTTTTTTTTTTTGTTTTTTTTTTTATTGTGTGGTCGTACAGTCAGTTTTTTTTAATAAACATAAAACAGATCATTTATAAGTACATATATTTAAGTAACACATCAAAACAGTCTGAAGAAGTGTTTTGCAGGTTATTAGTCTCTTAGCATTCTCAAGCGTCTTTGTTTTTATGCCTATAATAATAATAATAACAATAAAAAGAAAAAAATATATAATTATTATCATTATAATTGTTATTGTTGTTGTTGTTTTTAACATATATCCTACAGTGCTTCGACAGGTGCATAGTCTCCTCTCTTCCCTTCTCATCATGGCTGCTTTGTCGCACTAGCTGAGTGTTCCACGTTGGCTAAGGAAGGTCGGCGCCTGTCGTCAGATCCGCAAGGCATTTCGGGCTAGTGGAGGCTGATTCGCCCAAGAATACAAACAAGCCGCCGGACATAGTGGAATCGGTTGAACATGCGAAAAGCCGCTTGTTTATGAATTAACATAAATTCAGCCTCCATGAATGCGTGCTTTTATTTCCTCTCTCCTTTGGAAGTGCCAGTATATACTTGCGCATGAACTGGGATACAACATCCAGCACGCGTGACCAATAGCTAATCCTACAATAGGAAACGCACAGGTAAGATAACCATTTATGTCTTGTTTTTAATTTATGCATTCTTTATCGCACTAAGCAAATGCTGAATTAGCATTCATGTAGTGCACTGTTGTTAAATATATGACGACGAAAAATAATATGTGGCTTTAGGTAACGATCTTGCTGATCAAGTGTGTTATATTCGTCTTGATGCATGAAAAACGTTTTTTAAATTAAAGGCCCTTGGGCGACATGGACGGTCACTTGGACGTTGGATACTTGGATGCTTGAGCCAGCCTGACATGTTATAATAATGATGCGTTATGGGAAATAAAATGCATAGCTGTTTCACGGCTGAACGAGCCATAAGGTCGATTATGCAAGAAACGTCAATCCTTAAACTGAAAAGAAATCTCGTGCTTTTATGAAAAAAATAGGTTAAATGATTTTTTTTTCTAGAGTTTGTACAGATTAATTTTGTCGTATGGTAGAATGGCATGAAAATGGTCGCCGTTCACCTGTCCCACCTGTTCGCCCAGGTAGTTGCTCCATATGATTTACACACCACGCATATTAGCCATATGTTCAACAATAGTTTATACTTTTTTCTTCACCTTCATGTACTAACATATTTTTCCTTTAAGCTCATGCTTGCATTTGTTTTCATTCAGTATAACGCGAGCCAATAACATTCGAGTGCTGGTTTGAATTATTGAACTAATTCTTCACTGAATGAGTGGCTGTCTAGGCTAATAAACGGTTTGCATACACGTCACGGGTTGATCAGTTTCCCGGATGCGCGGAGATACTCGGATGTGAACAACAGCATTGACTGCACAGTTAATGTACTACTGAATATGTTGTTCTGCTAATTTATGCTGTCTAAACCACAGAAGAAACGTGTGGAAGCTGCTAAATCATAGAGACGGACTTAGTTAGCAGGAAAGGGTGCAACAAAACTACAAACTAAAGTTAATAGGTGATAAAGATATGTACAAGCAGTATTAATTAAAACATTAACCTAATATTTTATCTACTTGACCGGAAATTATAAGAACAAACATGAATGTTGTCAGGATTGTTGCCTTGGAAATCCTGGTTCAGTTTCACCAACTACAAACGCCTTTCTTTGATTTGTTATATCTTTTGTCAGTCTATAGTACTCCAAATGTTTTTCCGGGTCTGACCAATTATTACAGCCTAAAACATGACAATAATTGAACAATTTCAGCAGCAATGCTCAACAAAATTTGCGAGTTCTGTTCGTTTCAGTGGCGTTGTTACGTTCAGTGCCACCAATATGGCCAACTAGTGAAAACCCTCTATAGCCGTAGCGATTGCTTTGTTGTTTGTGAGGAAGATTCGTAAGCATATGCATTTTAATAAAGTATAATAATTGTTTTGGTCCTCTCTGTGTTTGCAGACAAATTGGTTGAGTGATTTGCTTATAACACACTTGACGCCACCTATTGACTGGTATCTGAATGAATCCTTTTAGCGAACAGATTCGAACTATTTGAATCACTGGAATGAAAATCCTTATCACTTGTCAAAACTTGTGTTGTTTTGTTATAAACAGCCTCTTGTTACTTCCCCTTGAGACTTTTTAGGAAGACGCCTAATGAGGCAACATTACCTCAGCCAGCTAGCTCGAGTTATGTTCCTTTCACTGTAGTGGTTGTCATAGATGCAGCCTTGGTTAGAAGGCATGCTGCCTCCGCAATCCAGTGGAAAATCACAGGAAAAAAGGCATTGATGCATGTTGTAGTATTATCGTGGCTGTCATATTACAGTCCTGTCTATTTAATGAGGTTGTAGATCTTCTGAAGCCATGTTGAGCACGATAACACTGAAGTTGAATAAAACATCCATCCATCCACCCATGCATGTTTCCATTTGAAGAGTTGGCATACTGTATATGACAACAGGTTGCTGAAATGTCACCCAAATTAAATCCAGATGTCCTTTTAAAAAAAGGCACTTATACACTGGATCGTCTTTGCTACACCTTCCTGTAGGTGACGATGCTGACCACCATGCAAAGCATTCATAAGTAAAAAAGAATGTCATTTTAACATGTAGCTGGTAAATCAAAGGTGAAACATTGCTTTCCGGCATAAGGACTTTGCTATTTCGTTACGCTAAATGGTGCTTATTTTAATGCCTTCAATAAGGTCACATTGTCCCACATCCCATGACCATGGTCCTATCCCCTCCATTCCATCATTATAGTAAAGGAGCACTTGCACTGGCTCACCGCCATCACCGCTGCTCACTGAGTGCAAATTTATTAATGCCAGTTTTCCATTCCTGTGGTTTACAGATAAGACCTGAACCATTAGCTTTTATCCTGCCTAAATTTCATGCTCTAGCACTCAGGAGAATTAAATGGCTCTTATGTGAAGGCAGACTATGATGCCTCCTTTGAGCACCGAGCCTCCCTCTCTGAGCGCCTGTCTAAAGCTGAAGCTTAGACGAACTTGAATGAGTCACATGATTGTTACATAGCTCCCAGCATTCCTATATTTTCCTCTGCCCATTGAGGAGGCTGAGCCCGAGAGCTTTATGAGAGCTAACAATGAAGTTGCTCTCTCATCGCTGCGAAGCCCCTCCCGCAGGTGTGGGATTGGGCTCTGAAGGAGTAACCGAAGCAAGTATCGTTGGAAATATCTAGAAACTTGAAGGGGGGTTTAACGGGGTTAATTAGTTTGTAGTGAAAGATCTACTTCTTGGACTCCATGGCTGTTCCTTTGTTGGTAATGACTGGGTTGGGCCTTGTCAGATCTGATAAGTTCTTTTTAACACAACATTCCTGAGTAATCTCTTTTCAATCTACAGTTTCCGGGAAACGTATAGAAGGCCTTGTAGATTGGACAGTTAAGGGGATATTTTTCTCAAATATACATTATCATCATTTATTCACCATCATGACAGCCGGCCTTGGTTACCATTCACTTTGACCTTGTGAGCCTGTAATAATCTAGCGCTTGTTGTCTGAAGTGAGGTCTGGTCTGCATTGTTAATTATCAGCTGTGCATTTATGAATATATAATAATTACTTCATCTCACTCTGTCTTTCAGTAACACTCCAGTATGGCGGACAGTATGATGAGCAAAGCAGCCACTATGGAGATTCCTATTAACAGTAATGGGGACTCTAGAAACCTGGCAGAAGATGACAGCCTGGAACAGGTGAGCGAAACATGGTGATTCAGGTCATTTCAGGTGCATTTTACCTGAAATCACCCTATTGATTGAGGGTTTTTTTTTTCCATTTGCAAAGCTGAAGCCATATCAAATCAACAAGAAATATCAAATCATCAAAATGTGGATGACTGATGAGTCTGGTTTTCATAGTTAGAGTTAGCTGTTATAGCTGTCTGCCCAGTTGGTTTAGTTTTCTTTTTGCAAGTCTCACAATATCAGCCATGAGAAAAGACCTCAAGGTAGCAGGTGATGCAAACACTGCAGTTATAATTGTTTAGCTTTTTCTTGAGGCCTTTAAAATCGTTAAAAACAAGGTTGTCAGGCATGTTAATAAGTAATGGTAATATGCATTCTTTTCTTTAAAATGGCTTTTGGCAATACTTCAGTGTACGTCTAGTGTGTGTCTTAGCATTTTAAGATTGTTGAAATCTCTGTATTGTTGAAACCATTGTAAAGAAAGGGTAAAGTGGTAATGTTGTCACAAGACACACCTCTGTTAGACAATTATACCGTGGCACTGGATCCGGGAGAAGACGTGTTAGGCAAACAGACAAGTAGTGATATATTTGCCAGGATCAGTCCTATAAGAAAGTGAGGGTTTTGTTTTAAATTTGATTTCCTAACATTTTCATGTTATGTCCATTTTACAAAGCTCATCCTGATCACAGTTGCAATAATGGCTCAGCTGAAGGCAGATGGTACTTTGGCGTTACCCTGTGTCTTTAAATAGATCAGGAGCATTGAGCCAGAATGTGATAACAGACTTTCTAAATGTTCTTGTCTTTCTTTACCCAGAGAGAGAAAAAGCGGCATCAGTTTTGCTTTGTTTTTTAATTATACCTTTGTTCACTGTTTGGAGTGACGCGGATCTGTTAGCAACCCAATTTATGACTCGTATGATTAATAATTAAGATTAAGATGGCTTAATCAGGGCTGAAATTATACAGAATAGTGTAACTCAATGCATTGTCAAGCCTGTCTTTACTGTATTAACAGGTGCTAATCAGCCCCAAAATTTGGATTGCATTATGTTTGGTGGTTTACTTCATCCTCACTGTTTTCAAGTCTGATTTTGTTTTACATTGTGCTTCATTTTTGGTTTGTTTATCTTTCTGTTTGTCTTTTTGTTGTCATGTTCTTCCCCGATGTCTGTGCAGGCTGCAAAGATTCAGTGGAGCTTAAGAGAGAAGGTAGGGAGTCCTGCAGGCCTCAGGGTGAGAAGGAACACTGGGAAGGGTGGCAGAGTGTGTGTGTGTATGCCCGCACGTGTTTGTCGTTCCAGCAGATAATGATTTTAGTTCTCCCCATAACCTGGTCACAATAGACAGGATGTTTTTCAAATCACATGCATTATTTTTTTGGCCTTTGTTACTCGCTATTAATCAGTGTTTGAGGTCAGATACAAATCCAAATGATACAGATTGTGTTTTGAAAAACATCCTGTTTTGTCTTTCTGTGGTATTAACCAGTGTCTAGCAACCTTTTAGTATGTATTAACTCTGTATGTTCAATGAAATTTGTATTAACCTTTATAATAATTCTGTTTTGTCAGGGCGTACTGCATATGGTACAGAACATACAGCATATGTGTCCTTTGAGCCAAAAGAATATTTGGGGGTCAACTGATGCGTGTTTTACAGGGCCGATACAGATTATTACAGATCAAGTAGACCGATAACCGATATTTTGAACATATATATATATATATATATATATATATATATATATATATATATATATATGTGTCTAGTGTAAAAATTAAAATGAATATAAAATTAAGAATAACCAGGCTCTGACAAACTTTCTTTAAATGCTTTTAAAATATTTTATCTGAAAACCATTTTTGAAAAAGGCCGATACAGATATCGGCTGATTAAGCATAAAATGCTTAATCAGCCACGCCGATAATGGGTTGATCCCTTATTATATACACTATCACTGAAACAGATTTTTATTTATTAATTTTTTTAATCAACAGTCTCTGTCTTTTCAGGTCAGGCTTTGGAAGACCATTTAAATAATCATTATTGACAGACATAGTCTGTCCTTACTTTGTTAGATACTTTGCTTACATTTTATTTTGTTCCTGCCATATTTAAATGTATGATGATACATTTAACTAAACTTTCTTGTTTAACTTTAGTCAAAGCTGACAAAGGATTACTCCTTCCAGAATAAAAATTTCCTGATCATTTACCCACCCCCATATCATCCAAAATGTTCAGGTCTTTTTTTCTTCATTCACAAAGAAATTAAGTTTTTGAGGAAAACATTCCAGGATTTTTCTCAATATAATGGACTTCAATGGTGCTCAACGGATTGAATGTTAAAAATGCTGTTTCAATGCAGTGGTTAAAAAGTATATAATTTATTTATTTATTTATTTATTTATTTTAAGAAAACAACTGATTGTTTTGTGTAGAGCCCTTTAAAGCGGCACTGAAAGTGCATTTTTAACCTTCAGCCCACTGAGGACCATTGAAGTCCACTATATGGAGAAAAATCCTGGAATGTTTTCTTCAAAAAACAGAATTTCTTTGCGACTGAAGAAAGAAAGACATGAACATCTTGGATGACATGGGGGTGAGTAAATTATCTGTACATTTTTATTTTGGAAGTGGATTAATCTTTTAATATTGTATTTAACACATTGGGGAAAAAAAGTTGATCACACCATTGATTTGCAGATCCCATTTACAGATGTTGTTGTTTATTTGTGTGCGAGCTCTTTCTTAGTTTATTGTCTCAGATAACACAACGCAGTAGTGTGGGTTGGTGAGAGTTTTATAGTCACTAATGCGACTGTTTCAGATAACATTGTTTCTCTGTGCTGCAAATGCCTTGTAAGCTTTGGTGTCAAATTCTTTTACTACATCAAGGAAACACATGAATTTTTAAGAGGGTTTGTTTTCATGGGAAATTAAATCTGATCTTTTTTTTTTTTTTTTTTTTTTTTATACATGATTCACAGACACGTGATTCTTAATAATTCTGATTGTGGTAGTGTGATTCTAATCCTAAAATGTCCTTTCTAACATTTTACAACTTTCACCGATGTTTGTGTTTGTAGATGTTACAGAAATTGGCTCATTGGCTCATACCTAGGTTACAGTTTTACATTCTCAAGGTCTCTTCCTTCTCTTGTGTGTTTTTTTTTTTTTTTTAACGTTTCTCTAGGACTTACAACAGGTCATGGTGTCTGGGCCCAACCTAAATGAGACCAGCATCGTATCAGGTGGTTATGGAGGTACAACAGAAGGCATCATTCCGACCAGCTCCATCAAAGGTATAGCTCACTCTAACGTTCTTGAACTTTTCATTGTTCTTCACACGTTCTTTGCTACTGCAGTGTGCAAAACTACACCTTTTTTAAAAACCAACTGGGCTAGTTTTACTTCCACTTAACTTCCAAATTAACAATGTCATCCAAGATGTTCATGTCTTTCTTTCTTCAGTCGTAAAGAAATTGTTTCTTGAGGGAAAACATTCCAGAATTTTTCTCCATATAGTGGACTTGGTGCCCCCGAGTTTGAACTTCCAAAATGCAGTTTAAATGCAGCTTTAAAGGGCTCTACACAATCCCAGCTGAGAAAGAAGGGTCTTATCTAGTGAAAAGAAATGTGGAAAAATTCCCATTTCATTTTCTTCTCCAACTTCAAAATCATCCTACATCGCTTTACACCTTTGTTTGTAAAGGGCTTTGATTTTCTTTGAATGCTCACTTTGTAAACACTGGGTTGGTACTTCTGCAGCGATGTAGGACGTTTTTAAGTTGGAGGAGAATATAAGATGGTAGTTTTTCGACATGACCCGGATTACATAGAGTTCGCATCGCAGAGAATAGACAAGATGAGCGTTTGAGGTTACAAAGTAGATAAATTGTACTTTTATTTTTTTTCAAGAAAATAATCGTTCGTCATGTTAGATAAGACCCTTCTTTTTAGGCTGGGATCGTTTAGACCCCTTTGAAGCTGCAATGAAATGGCATTTTGGAAGGGCACCATAGAAGTCCACTATATGGACAAATTCTGGAACGTTTCCCTCGAGAAACATAATTTCTTTATGACTGAAGAAAGAGAGGGGAGTTGAGTACATTATCTGTAAATTTTTAATCTGGAAGTTAACTTCTCTTTTAACCCCAATCACAAATTAGAGTTTTGTTATTTGTGACATTTACCATGTTTGGAATGACTTTCAAGTGCATACTTTTTTTTTTTTGAGATGCACAATATGGTTTGTATAATTTCCACTACAATTTTTCCACTCTTTTGTTTCCTATGGTGCAATCCAAAAGAGATCTAGGGCCTCCGGAGACATTGGTCATTATGTGTATAGGTATTCTGTGAGTCATGCCTAATGGCTTTAAAGTTTGACATTAACCAGAGTGAAAAAGGCCACAGATCCAGAGAAACAGATGAGCTTCAGCTTTGTTCTTTTTAATAAGTTTCCCCTGCAATAAAAAACGAGGCAAACTTATGCAAACTAACCCAGCCAAAGCTGAATGCTTTTGATTTTATTCTAATTTAGTTACATGTGGCTAACAAAATGATTCGATCATCCTGGGCCCTTAAACGCATGAATTTTTTTTGATTCAGTGAGGACCTTCTGTCTTTTTTACCCTTTCTCAGGTCCTGCGCTCCATATTAACACTGACTTTTTGGGCAACAGACGCATTCCAAATGATGGGCAAGGTCATTCATGCCTCATTCGTAACGCATGACTTTTCTTTGTCGTTTTCCACCTTCCCATGGTGCCTTGAATTATAGTCCTTTTCAAAACGGCTTTTGTCTTTCACAGGGTATGGGATGCTGTACTACAGGAATAAATTTAATCGCTTAGCTTTTCTTTTCTCTCTTAGCAGGCTTGACTGAGCTACATTTCTCTTTCTTCTTTCTTGCAGGGTTAGGGTTGCTTTTTTCACTATCAGAAATTTTTGCTTCAGAAATCAATTTGAACTATAATCTGGCTTTAATCTTGCTGACTTTGCAGAGGAAATGTTTAGAAAAATGTGCTGGGTGTAAAATCATTTTATTTTTTCTGTGTGATACTTCTAGTCACACTCTTTTTGTGTGTAAATTGCAGTTAAAAATAAATGATCAGACATATTGGGGTTTAAAATAACAGCGGTGCGATGTGTGTTTGTCACGAGGCAGCATATTTAACAAAATATCAGTTGTGTTTTCATTTCATCTCATTACATTATCACTTTCTCTCTCTCATCTTCTTTTTCCCCTGTCCCCTCCCTCCATCCTCCTTTTCTTCCTTCACATTCATCACACACACATACACATACACATTGACATTACACACTTCCATACTCATATGGTACAACCCATTCCATTAAAAATTAATTTCCCAATTGCCTAAATAATTATAAAACTTCTTACATATCCACCACCTACTCCCTGTTCCCCATCACATACCCCCTGCCATCCCTGGCCATGACCACTTCCAGACCTGCGAATGAAGTCTAGGGGTGTTAGCATTGCCCCAAGCCAGATTGCTGCCTGCCGAATAGCCCACCAATCAGAAGACATCCCAGGTATTCCAAAGAGCGCTGGATCATTTTTAAGGGCTCTTTGGCAACACATTCCCCCTACTTAGTAAAACACTTTCACTCTCATCTCATCTATTTAGAGCTGTCTGTCTCTAATGTGGTAGTTGTACGGTGTATATGTAACTTACCGTAAGCATTTTCTGTGTATCAGGGTCCAACATGCATCACGCCAGTAGCAATTCCTCCATGACAGCAGAAGAAGCCACAAGAGGTGTTGCTGTGGAGAAATTCGACATTATGAAGAAATGGGGCCTGAACACATACAAGGTTTGTCAGTTAACGTCTTATTTAACGTCATATTTTGTTAAACACTCCTTTTCTGAAGCCATGTGTATTTGTTGTCCGTCTCTCCCTTAGTGCACCAAACAGATGATCTCTGAGAGGTTTGGCCGTGGCTCGCGTACTGTGGATTTGGAGCTGGAGGCTCAGATCGAGGTTCTGCGGGAAACCAAGAGGAAGTACGAGAATGTGCTGCGTTTAGCGCGAGCGCTAACCAACCACTTTTACAGCATGGTACAGACGCAGCATGCCCTCGGAGACACTTTTGCAGACCTCAGTCAGAAGTCTCCAGAACTTCGGGTGAGGCGGCACGGCCATCTTAAGATTTATGACATTTGTTGTGACTGCCATGCATAATTATGGGACTGCTGTAAACATACTCGTGATTTTATGCTGTTGCTGAATGTATAATTCAAACTGTCAGTGTTAAAAATAACTAGTGCTTACAGACGGGGAAGACTATGTCACCAAGCAGTTAAAGGCCACAGTTGTTTAGGGGTTTACTTTAGCGTTTGTTTTAGCATCAATTAAGATTATCTCTAACATTGCTGGATGGATTGTCTGAAATTACTTGAAAATGAAAGCTGGTTGTTGTCATGTAGAGCTGAGTGTTTTAGTATATTTATACACTACTAGTTAAAAGTTTTTGAACAGTAAGATATTTTTTTTTATAAGAATTCTCTTCTGCTCACCAAGCCTGCATTTATTTGTTGCAAAGTACAGCAAAAACAGTAAAATTGTCAAATAATTTTACTATTTAGAATAACTGTTTTCTATTTGAATATATTTTCAAGTGTAATTTATTCTTGTGATCAAAGCTAAGTTTTCAGCATCATTACACCATTCTTCAGTGTAGCATTATCCTTCAGAAAGCATTCTAATTGGCTGATTTGCTATTCAAGAAACATTATTATTATTATTATTATTATTATTATTATTATTATTAATATTAATATTATTATTATTATTATTATTATTATTATTATTGTTATTATCAAACTTTGAAACAGTTGAGTACATTTGTTTCAGAATTCTTTGATGAATAGAAAGATCAAAAAATAAAAAGATTTTGTAACATTATACACTACCATTCAAAAGCTTGGAGTCAGTATAATTTTTTGGGGGTTATTTTTTTTTTTGGAAGTTAATTCATATTTTAATTTAGCAAGGATGCTTTAAATTAATCAAAAGTGATGATAAAGAAATGTATAATGTTTCAAAAGATTTATATTTCAGATAAATGCTGTTCTTCTGAACTTTGTTTATCAAATAAACCTTTCAAAGAACATCAAAAAAAAATTTACTCAGCTGTACTTACTTAACATAATAACAATAATACGTTTTTTGAGCAGCAAATCAGAATATTATAATGATTTCTGAAGGATCATGTGACTGGAGTAATGATGCTAAAAATTCAGCTTTGAAATCACACAAATTACATTTTAAAATGTATTCAAACAGAAAACTGTTATTTTAAATAGTAAAATATTTCTAAATTGTACTGTTTTTGCTGTACCTTGGATCAAATAAATGCAGGCTGGTGAGCAGAAGGGACTTCTTTAAAAAAAAAACATTAAAAATCTTAAAAATCTGGTAGTGTATACTACTATAGTATATAGTATAATTAGTAATATTCTGAATTGGCTTTTAATTTTATACTTTCAGCTTTCCTTTTAATTTTATATTTATTTTTCTGTTTAAATATATTCCAGTTTTAGTTTGAATCATTTTAGTACTTCAACCCCTTTAGTTGCAGTAAGCTGTTGAGGCACTTTTTCTCATTAAAATTTTTTCATCTGATATTTAAATTCAAAGTTTGTTTGCCGTATTGTTCATGCACAGGATGAGTTTGGATACAATGCAGAAACACAGAAGTTGTTGTGCAAGAATGGAGAGACTCTGCTCGGTGCCATCAACTTCTTTGTGTCCAGCATCAACACGCTGGTGAACAAAACAATGGAAGACACGTTGATGACTATCAAGATGTATGAGAATGCCAGGTAAAAGCTACTACAGCTCTGTAGCCTTTAGTATAATAAACCTTGAGTTGTTTTTGTTTTTTTCCAAGGTGCTTAAAGTGTTCCACTTCTCTGCAATGTGAAGAGACACTGGGCCCTACTTTCTGTCAGTGCTGGAAATTCAAGCACTTGAATTGTGTTTTAGGTTAATTAGCCTGTAATGCTACTGGACGTTTGAGAGGGTCATTATACGTTACAGTTGTCTGGTTTAGTATCGAATAATACTGCACGTGCAGACAAAATGGTATTAAATGAACTGAAGGCACTGACAATGACTGGCCTTCTTACTCAGTCTTGAAAAGAGAAAAGGAGTAGCATAACCCCTTTCACAGTTATTTTTTGTGGTACATCTGATGCAATACTAGATGCCTTTAAATGTCAGATTTCATCATAAATAACTTTTGTGCATCACATTATATATATAAAAAAAATGTATGCTGGGTTTTTTATGGTGTTTTTCTGATCTATAGGCTAGAGTTCGATGCATACAGGGCGGATCTGGAAGAGTTGAACATGGGCCCGCGGGACGCTGTTACTATGGCTCGTATCGAGACTGCTCAGCAGCAGTACCAGATCCACAAGGACAAATATGAACGTCTCCGCAGTGATGTTAGCATCAAGATCAAGTTCCTGGAAGAAAACAAGGTGCCCGACCACCTGCATAGCTTCCTCTTAATATCACTCAAGTAGCCCTTAAAGAGATAGTTCACCCAAAAATGAAAATTCTGTCATTAATTACGCACTCTCATGTCGTTCCAAACCCGTAAGGCCTTTGTTCATCTTCGGAACACAAATAAAGATATTTTTGATGAAATCTGAGAGCTTTCTGACACTGCATAGACAGCAATGCAACTGATACATACAAGGCATTGAAAGGTAGTAAGTACGTCCATAAAATAGTCCATGTGACATCAGTGGTTCAGTCATGAGTTTATGAAGCTTTGAGAATACTTTTTGTGTGCAGAAAGTGCATCCTGATTGCTTTCATTATTTTACAAAAGTGCAGTTTTGTTTTTTTTTCATTGTGAGTGCACACAAATAAATGTAGAGTCTTTACAGATTTAAAAGATGTTATACACTTATCTGCATGATCAAAAATGACGGAGTATTTTAAGAGCAAGTGACGGCACCGGCACCTCCATCTGTCATGCAGTGAGCGTGCTACTATTCAGCTTCCACAATCCTCACAGACTCTTGAATAGGGCATGTATTTCTAAGTAAACATTAGATTGAGCGGCCATGTAAAGTTGCTGCTAGGGTGACCATACATCCTCTTTTCCCCTCTTTTTGAAAATAAAAAAAAATGCATCTGGACAGGATTTCTAAATCGCTAAAAATGCACGGGATTCGTCTTTTGCTTTCTACAGTCGGCATCAATATGCAGCGTATTTAAATCGCTTTGGATGCAGCTCGTGTTGGATGCAGGGTTGCCAAATTTTTTTTATAAATTTGGGATAAAGATTTGAAATGTTGCATAAATTACATTTGACTGACATGCTTGTATTAAAACATTTTGCATTCTACCTATGATAAAACTGTGGTAGATAGAAGTTTTGTGAAGGATGGCCACTGAGGTAGGAAGCCTTTTATCTGTGTTTATGATCACTCTGCGTAAAAGTGACTAAAATATGTAGTTTGGGTATGAAAATTATATGTTTTGAGTTTTGATATGGGATATGATCCTAATTTCCAGCTCCCGTCATCTTTTTTGACAGCTGAAATATGGTCACCCTACGTAAATGATCTGTTCGTCACGGACTGTGTGACTTTGTGGAAATTTTTTTTTTTTTTTTTTTTTTTTTTTTTTTTTCCTGCAGCTAAGTGACTAATACAATTTTGGTCGACCAAGCTTTTTCTCGTCAATTATTAGGGGGTAGCCCTATTATGCCCAAGGAGTATTCTCAAGGCAACATAACATTACGGTTGAACCACTGGTGTCACAAGGACTATATTATTGATATCCTTACTATCTTTCTTGGTCTTGAACATTTCAGTTGTGTTGCTGTCTATGCAGGGTCAGAAAGCTCTCGGATTTCATCAAAAATATCTTAACTTGTGTTCTGAAAATGAACGAAGGTCTTACTGGTTTAGAACGACATGAGGGTGAGTAATTATTGACAGAGTTTTCATTTTAGGCGAACTATCCCTTTAATCTATTTGTTGTCTCTATCTTGTCATCTGACGTGGTGTGTGTTTGTGTATCTCTCTCGCAGGTCAAAGTGATGCACAAGCAACTTCTGCTGTTCCATAATGCCATCTCTGCCTACTTTGCTGGAAACCAACAACAGCTGGAACAGACCCTCAAGCAGTTCAACATTAAACTCAAACCACCAGGGGCCGACAAACCTTCTTGGCTGGAGGAACAGTGAAAGTGCCCATTTACCCCTGGTTTCCTGTTATATGTCTTTAACCACACAGAGCAACACAGTAGGACCACAAGAGACCAGCGTTCTGAGATGCTTGCAGAGAAGGGCTACAACAAAGCCTCCTTAACATTAACTCTTTCTATACTTCTCTTCCTTGATTCTTCTCCTCCTCCTCCTCCTCCTCCTCAACCTGTCCTTGCTCTGAGACTAGTCACCTCTAGTATGTAACCGCCGGTCCTAAAGGCTCCAATCAAATATCAAAAGTATCAGTTGAAGCTTCATCCCTATAAATATCATTAAACCGACTGAAACAATCCTTCAGATGTGTAAGTCAGAACAGCTGTTTTATCCAGATTACTCTCAGTCTTACTCACACTCTCTCTCTCTCTGTCAGTGACCACATCTTTAGGAACTCTTTCCCTTTGTTATTTTTTTGTGAAAAGGGTTTTATTTTACTACTACGATCTTTTTTTTTTTTCTTTATTGTAGATTTAGTCTCATAGCTAATGGGGGATGCAAATTATTCCTATTACAGAGCTTTCAGTGTCGGTGGTTCTAACAAAAAGTAATTTTATTTTGATATAAATCAGATATAGTTTTATCTGATGTTGGTATTGCATCCTTGTACGTTTGTATGTTTACTAGGCCATGAGAGTACTGTTGAGTCAATCCTTGTCCAGTTGTTTCTCTTTAAAATGCTTTGAATACATGAAATACTGCAGTTAATATCTTAAAATGAGTTATTCATTTTAAGTTATTTAACCTTAAATTAATAATACTGAAATCTGTAATGGACCGAATTTCATCTGGTGCACGTTTTAGTTCTGGAAGACTAATCTAAAAATCAAAGTTGCAGCTTTGAATTTATGAAGCATGATTGTTTTCTCTACAGGAGAGGAGTTTTTTGTTTTGTTTTGTTTTTTGCAGTTTGATTTATTTTGACAATTATATTTTATTGTCGTATCATGTACCAATGCATAAAGCTGTAGAATGTTTGTAGGTTTATGTTTCATTAAGTTAATAATCATAAGTTAATCAAGGAAGTGTATGTATGAGTTATATTTGATTGTTTTAACATGGGCCATTTATTGAGACCCACCATTATCTGCCTCTTTATCTACCAAAATGTGCACTAGAGTTTATGTACTGACCTGTGTTCTGTTAACATCAGCAAAGCCCTAATATTCACCCAATTTGCATTCAAATTGCAACTGGTTCTGATGCACCCTGTGTTTATTGCCTTTATCTGCCTTGGTTAAAAAAGGCAGTTTTCCACAATTAAATATTTATATACTCATTAATATCACAGTAACACTTTTTCTTTCTGTGTCATAGTAGTGCTAATGTATTATTCCATTAACCCTCACAATTTTCACAAAAATATAGTACACATTTTTTTTTTGTAATAATTTAACAGCATATTTCAAAATATATATTTTTTTGTATGCATTTTTATTTGTGATGAGATGGTATAATCAGATGAGTCTTACTGGGTTTTTGCCTTTTTTTTTTTTTTTTTCAGCGTGCTTAAAATACACTTGGAAATGTTAATTTTGCTTAAAACAGACTCAGTGCAGTGATAATGGAGTTGAAGTGCAGACTGTCAGATTATAGTTTATGTCAGTCTAGTTTTATTTACTAGTATTTTCAATTACGTAAGCCTGAAATAATGACTATGATCTAATGTTCACTACTTTTGAACATTGCACTAAATCTTTCTAAGCTTGAGATGAAGCAATACTGAAGATGTTTCTAGAAAGTGTATTTTCATGTATGCCTACATTGGATGTCCCTTGTGTGTTTCTGCATGGCAGGTCTGATGATATTAGTTGTACATTTTCATGCATTGTGATTCAATCCTGTTCAATGTACCAGTAAAACACTACATGGGTAGTAGTGCGAGACAATGTTTCTAGGAAAAACAAAACGGAAAGGTTTCTTGTGAATGTTAAAGAATGCTTAATTTAGTTTGGATGTCAACTATTTGAAGACTGTACAATATCTTTTTTTTTTTATACCAAGTGTTTTGTTTTATGTCCTGGCACATTTGCTGGCATCAGGGTGCACAGATGATAGTGTGTGTGTGATTATTTTCATCTTGAGAGCTGGAGAAAAGGGTTCCATCTTGAGCCCCAAAGACTGAACTGATTCACAAAGTGATGGACATTTGTACCAGACCAATGGGATTTTAGATTTAGACCTCCTGAACACTAATTCTGGATTTTTTTTTTTCCTCCCAGTAGATTTCTATTATTTGTAGATCAAATACATCCATTAAGTTTTGTTATTGTTCTGGATCATTATTTTTGTTACTCTAATTTTGATTCCTATTAACAGAAGTGTTTGGCATTGAAATGTTTAATCCATTAGCAGGACTAGTTTTAGAGCATAGCAGAATGGAAGGGTTATAAATATTAACATATTTATGTACAATCAATATTTTAGGCTGCTTTGTGGTATTGTGGTGTATGAATGATTGTATATATGTAAAGATAATTAAGACAGATTTTGAAACTGGAAACCCATGATGTTAGCCTTTGCTCCTGGCTTTGACCAAACCTCTGACCAACAAACGTACAAGAACCTACCAGATAAAATTTGAAAAGTTTGCAAAAATGCTCTTTGTGTCTTTTGTATTTAGTTGATGTCCTGTTTGGTTTACTTTGACCCTGTTTGTCCTTTAAATTTAACAATGCCAACATAGGAACTGAAGTCAGGCCATGCAAAATTAATGCTGACCACTAGAGGGAAATGTTGAATTTGAAACTACAAATGTCTCTTAAATTTTAGGGCCAGTGCTCCAGTAATCTAATTGAATATTTCCATCACTGGATAATAAATAAAAGCTAATACAACACATTGTTAGCTTTCACACGGTTTCTGTTGAGTCAGTGGATAACCAAACATTTCCCTCAAGTGAAAAACTACTATTAAAAATATTTAAATCGGTTTCTGAGCAGGAAGACCTTTCTCTCCTGCTGAAAAAAATACCAAACAAAAAACAATAGAAACCATCACAGAAATTCTAATGGTTTCCACTACAAATAGCATTACAACGATCAACATTTAACCATTAAAACCATTAAAAATGGTTTCCTGTGTTGTGCTTTGGGACATATTCCATAAGTGTTTAGCGGTTTTAACAAGCCACCAATTAGAGAGCATTACAGTTTCTATTATAGCCAGTAAACCAATAAATTCAATAAATTCTAACAATAAATTCTGTGGTGGTTTCTATTGTTTTTTTCAGCAGGGTCTCAACTGACTAATATTATATAGGCTTGTTACACAGTAAAATAAAGAAGCCCGGATTCAAATAAGGGTCATTCCATGAAAGCGGTGCCTTTTCCACTTGGATTTTTTTTTTAAACAAAATAAGTTTAATCAATATTTTTTTTTTAATGACAAGAAATTGTATTGTGCCATCTCAGGCTGTTTTGGTATTTTGTCAACCCTGTTACAGACACAAGTGTAACTAGATACTATAGTTTAATTAGAATTCATATACCATTGAAAGATATAGGCATTAGCTCAATAATATACCAAGAGTGACCTTCAAAATGTTTGAATTTTACACAGACAATCTTTAGAAACAGGGTCAAACCTAATCAATGTCATCCCTGTTACCCACGTCAAAACCTGTTACTCTAGTCTAAAAAGTAACAGGTTTGATGATTTTAGCAATTTGCTAATTGCTAGCTAATACTCAAGCTCACAAAAGCACATATTGTACACTTTTCAAATGATTTTACTTAGATATTGATTATTAAATGTAAGAAATAATTGTTTAAATTTACATTTTAAAAATGGTAACAGGATCAGGCCCCTCTCAGTCAAGCCTCATAAATCATCAAAAATACAACATTATAGAGGAGTGAGAGAAAAATGCTTGGGTTTTAAGTGTTGGAATCCTGGTTAGGAGACGATGTAACCTCTTAAAAGTGATGTCACTTTAATGTACTTTATTTTACAAGAGTTTTTTGATGAGGGTAACAGTGCTGACATGAAACCAGCAGTCACCAATAAAATAATTTATATTTTAAAGAAAAAAATGCATACTTACATATGCCAAAAACATGTTTAACAATGAGACTTAACTTGAGAACAATATGCAAATGTGATGTTTTTATACATTTTACAAATTAAAAGTCCTTAAATTATTTAAAATAATATTTAATTGACTTTTTATGTAATATTGATAAAAGCATAAGTAGTATTGCTATGTTTTAAATTGTATATTTATTTGTTGTTATATTAAATCTATGTTTGATTACTTACGGACGCAAAAGGTACCAATTTCGTGGAATGACCCATAACAAATTCGAACTTTGTATGTTACACATGTTAAATAAAGCCGATAGAGGGCATTATAACTTAATTTTTAAGGATATGTACCGTTTTATACACTGCAAAACGACATGACTTACCTTTGACAGTACTAAATTTGCGGTTTCTATCAGTGACGACCGTTACAATTCAAAATCTGGTGGCGCTAACTGTTTTAACCCAGTGTGCTGGGTTGTTGCTAAAAATAATTTAACATAATGACCCAGTGTGTGTAGCCCAGTAGTTTCATTTCTTCTTTAATTATGAAGAATGTTCTTCCTGAAGAACGAAATGTATTCTAAATAGCAAAGGTGAGAATTCCCCAGGTGAGGGGGTGTGGCCACTCTCATCCATTAAAGTGCTCGTGCAGGCAGTTGATGGCGTTTGACATGCGGATTGTCTGTTGACTTTCTCCAGCAATGGACATCAGTTGGTTAAGCGTTCATCAGCACTAACCTGATATTATTTACTAACCGGTACGTATATCCAGAAAGAAATTAATTTTCTGTCACATTCTGTTGCTTTTCTCTTAATGTTCCGATAATCGTTTATGTTTGACTGGCTTACTATTCCCTTGTTTGAGGGTTGCACATTTCAAAATTTGATAACTGTCTTATCAATATATTGTCAGCATGATTTTGGACAATTTTGGAGTTAACCATTTAGTTTAAAAAGGCACAACTGTAATGTAGTGATCTCTATCATTTGTTTGCTCGGCCTCTTGTAAACATAAATGTGAAATTGCTGTACGTAAAGCAGCTACAAGTCCTTTAGTAGTGTAATTTTATGCAAACAAAAATATTTATTGAAAATACTCATGTATAAAAGTTAAGCAGTTATATAAATGTTTATATGAATGATATTAGTATTGATATGCAAGTCAGCATAATGACTCAGTTTGTAGGCTATATATAATAGCCAAGTCAAAAGCATTATTTTAAATGTTTAAATAAATTAAACACCCAGTTGTGTTTAAACCTAGAGAGACCGAAGTACATGTAATATGCAAAGTTGCCTTTATGCTTGATAATCTTCATCAAATGGTTTATTTGACTGCCTGTTGAAGCAAATTTAGTTTGACTGCCTCTTGTGCAAATTGGTCTTGTAAAGTATTATCTGATTTTGTGGTTTGCTCACACAGGTACCTTTTTTTAAATAAGCAACTTGCTCTTCCAGTGCAAGTGTTATCTTTGGAAATTCACATGTTGGCTTTTTTTTGTTTGTTTGTTTTAATGCCTGTCAGTGTGTAAAAATTGCACAGGCTTAACATCCCACCATCTGGTCCTAAATTTTAGTTTCACTTATAGGTTACTGATTTTAGAAATCTTGATTAAATTATTTTTCAGAAGCGCAATGTTCTTTTTTCTGTAGGAACACTGTGTCTGACACATCATTTGCCTCTCACTGTTTTGCATTTTTATATTTTATCAGATCTCTTCAGATTTGTCCACTTTGTGTCCTCCAATGGATGGAGCTTCAGTTGTAACCACAGCACCCCTTCCTGCTCTTCCTCCTGACCCCTCTAGTTGCTTTCAAAATGAGACCTCACCCTTTATACGTATTGGACAGCCCCCTCCCGTGGGCCCTCCACCTCCTCCTCCTCCCCCTCCGCCACCGCCACTGCCACTACCACCCCCACCACCGCCACCTCCTTCACCTCTGGGGGACCCCTTCATCCGGACTGTCCAACGGCGCTCTAAAATGCGCAACTTCAACTGGGACGCCATCCCCAGGCACAGCGTGTTGGGCAAGCGCAACGTGTGGACATCCCAACATAACCTCAAAAACTTTGAGCTGGACACTAAGCGAATGGAGGAGCTTTTCAGCCACAGCGAGCAGCACGGTTTGGTCCGTAAGGGTGGTACGGTCAGAAAAAGTGTGTGGGGACTTTCACAAATCGCTACAGAATCCGAGAATGTAAGTGGCACTGGTTAAAAGTTTATTTAAAGCGAACTTTGCTGTAAAGCTGATGGATTTGTCATGGAAAACTAGTAGGGTAGCTGTACTTGCCAGTGAGGCCCTTTAGTTGAGGCAGTACTTCAAGTTTGAAAAGCAGCTCGGATGTCATGTCTTGTATATCAAGATTCAAAGTGCAGGACAGGGGCAAGTGGGTGAATTAAACATGAATTCTAGTACACTAGTGGCCTACATCAACCCAATCTATTGCTCATTTGTGTCTCTCACCTTTCAAACATTCAGGATAATGATCTGGAGAGTTGACTCCAGTATTGATGCTCTGATAAAGTTTCAGCATTGGACATAGTGTCTTCTGAGACCCGTCAAAGTGGAAGCACAACTTCTCATTTCCTAAATGATCTCTAGCTTTGCTTGTTTCCTTTCTTGTTTAATTCTCTTGTCCCCAAAGCCATTTTAATAGTAAAACATACTTTACTTTAAAGTATAAACTATGAAAAGTGTTAAAATGCCTAGAAAAAACACAATCTCAATTAAGATATTACATAAGAAAGCATGTAGCCATATATTTTTGATTCCACTTCCGTCTTCTTTTATACAGTGAATAGTGCGTGTTTAATCTCAGGTTTCCTAGGTTTTATTTTTAGTTGCTGTCACTAAATATAGTATATCATTTTTGCTATTTCAAAAGGCTTTCTCAGTGTATGAGACGTTTACACAATTTACATCTGTGTCTTTTTTTAGGTGTCAATTCTCAACTCTAAGAAAAGTATGAATATTGGGATTTTGCTAAAACAATTTAAAAGGTAAGGTACAGTATAAAATTGTTTTCCTAAAAAATTCTAATTTCAGAACTCAGTCCTGTACTTGTTTTATGATTTCCTGAATAGCAAGGCAACTGAATCTTTAAAGTTCCTAGAGCATTTGCATTTGTCCTCTCAGTTGGCACTTTCAAATACAGTTGAGGTCAAAAGTTTACATCCCTCTTATAGCGTCTGCAAAATGTTAATTTTACCAAAATAAGAGGTTCATACAAAATGCATGTTGTTGTTTATTTAGTACTGACTTGAATAAGATATTTCACATAAAAGATGTTTACATATAGTCCACAAGAGAAAATAAATGACCCTGTTAAAAAATTTACATCCACAAATGATCCACAAATTGCCTGCTGTTCTTCAGAAAAATCCTTCGGGACCCACAAACTCTTTCCAGCATTTTTGTGTATTTGAGAACACTGAGGACAACTGAGGGACTCGTATGCAATAATTACAGCAGGTTTAAATGCTCACTAATGCTTCAGAAGGAAAAACCATGCATTAAGTGCCAGGGGGTGAAAACTTTTGAACAGAATGGAGATGTGTACATTTTTCTTATTTTGCCTAAATATCATATGTTTTTCATTTAGTACTGCCCTTCAGAGGCTAAAGAAAATACTTACATGTTTCCTAGAAGACAAAATAAGTTAAATTTACCCTGATCTTCAAATTCAAAAAGTTTTCACCCCCCAGCTCTTAATGTGTGGTTTTTGCCTTTCTGGAGCACAAGTGAGCATTTGAACCTTCTGTAATAGTTGCATACGAGTCCCTCAGTTGTCCTCAGTGTAAAAAGATGGATCTCAAAATCAAACAGTCATTGTAGGAAAGAGTTTAAATACACAAAAATGCAGGAAAACTGCTCTTTTCTGAAGAAGAGCAGCCGGTTTAACTGTTCAGGACAAAGAAAGGACTCATGAACAACGATCACTAGACAAACAAACAAAACAAAAAACAGCTGTGGATCATTCAGGTATGAACATAGTATTAAGAATCAAGTGTATGAAAATTTTTGAACAGGTTCATTTTTATGTTGAAACTGCTGCTGTTGAAAACTTCTATATGAATACTTGTATATTAAAACTATTATTTGCTCTTGTGGACTACATGTAAACATTTTATGTAAAAAATCTTATTTAGGTCAGTACTAAATAAACAATAACATTTTGTATGATCCCTCTTATTTTGGTAAAATAATTAACATTTTGCAGGTTCTGAAAGGGGGACTTTTGACCTCAACTGTATAATCTGTATACATAGTAAGCCATGATTTCCTGTTTTTGTGTGCAGTGCTTTATTTTCTTTATAAACCTTTTTAAAAAACGTTTTTTTTTCCTCTGTGCTTGCGGTAGTAAGTTTCCGTAGAAAATGACATGAAAGCATGCACTTGCCTCGAAGAACATTGCACTGAATTATGTCCATTCTAAGTAAAAAGCTGCTGAGAGTACACAAAGTGACTCTCAAGTAGGCCTTTTAAAAACATCTCATCTCTCTCATCTGTGTTCAATGCACTTTACAGGCCACCGAAGGACATTGTAGAGGCCGTCAGGCACGGTAACCTGTGCTTTGCTTCCGGGAAACTGAGGGAGCTAGGCAAGCTGTTGCCTGATGATATGGAGGTAAACTGGCTTTCTCTGTATGACCTCATATGACGTGAGCTGCTCTGTTTTTAATGCTGCACTTGTATTGATGTGTTCCAGACAAAGAAGCTGATGTCATTCAATGGAGATCTGTCTCAGCTAAACGAGGCTGACCGTTTCATGGTGATGCTGGTTCAAGTGCCAGGGTGCGTTTTCTAGTCATGGTTCAAAGCATTTGACTGGACAATTTCTGTGCTATTTTGTATAAATATGTCTCTCAGAATTTTCTCATGTTCAAATGTGTTAAACAGCTGTTTGAAATGGGCTTTAGCTAAAAAGCCACTAATGATTCTGCGACTTTTCTTTGTTTTCAGGTATAAAGTGAGGTTAAAGAGCCTGCTCCTCAGAGAGGAGTTTTTTCCCTTTATTGAGGAGGTCAAACACTCCATTGCTGTCATGACAACTGCTGCTAATGGTACTTTTCATCTTTTTGTATAGGAAGTTATTAGTGTTGCACAATATACCGGTACTTAAAGTATCGCGATACCCTGCTTTTAAAAATGGTACGATTTTGCATTTTCCTAGTACCGGTACTTTAAGAATGCATTTTAATAAGAGCCGTATTTTTGCGTGTCTGTGTTAGTGAGTGGTTTTGTTTAATACACACATACACGTGACCCTCGTGGTGTTTTCAGCCTCTGCCGCCTCAATATATGAGTACATGGACACATGAACATAATCTCTAGAACTGCTCTGAGAGTCATTCATGAGCATTTTCTTTTACGGAAAACTATCGTCATATAATAAAGATCCTAAAGGTCTTCACAGCAATCCGTCAAAATAAAAGTTCGGTTTAACTTGACATTCAGAAATATATTAATATAGTACTTAATGTAAAGATAGTAATAGTACTACTAAAAATTACTACTAATAATAAAAATTTACCAGAAAAAAAGATTTACCAGAATTATTTACCAGAAAATTGTAAATGCACAACACAGTATTTCTGAAAAAAAAAAGAAAGAAATAGCTTATAATTAAAAATGAATTCTTTATCAAATCTGATTATCCTTTATAAATTTATTAGACATGCTTTTGATTATTAAAATGTAATGAAATGATTAAAATAGAATACAGAAAAATAATGGAAAACGGAGGTTCACAAACAAAACTGAATTTGAGAAAAATAATAAAATGTATTTCATAGGGCCTTAAAAACATGTAATTTTTGTTAAACTTTTAATGAATTGCTGTTAAATTCTGCAAGTTTCATGACTTTAATTAGACATGCTTTTTGATAAATGTTTTCGGGGTTTTTTTTTTTTTTTTTTTTTTTTTTTTTAAATGTAACCATTAAAATGGAGTCTAGAAAAATTAAAATGGAATTTAGGAAAAAATAAAAAATTTCATAGGGCCCTCTTTATTTCATTTGTGTCTGTTTTTTGTTGTCCCTTAGTTTGTTACTTGCATCTAGGTTCTTATTAATAACAGGCTCCTGTAGGCTCGTTCTCTGTAGTTGTTCACCATAATCCTGTGTAGTGGCACTGGCATGCGAATATTATGTTATTTATTTATTTTTTTTTTAAAGGGGGGATGAAATGCTTTTTAATAGATAAAATAACTATGATCTCCATTTGAATCATCCGTTATTCAATTACCTATCCTGTTGTTCTATGTTTTTTTTTTCGGTTCAGTAGTAGTATTGTGATATTTTAGTCAGGTATCATATCGAAGTGAAAATTTTGGTATCGTGACAACACTAAAAGTTATACAGCACAGACTATCAAACATTCAGAACGTCTGACCATCTGTACAAAGGAGTTTGTGATCAGTGCCACAAATGTATTTTTTTGCTTAATGACCTAAAAATGTTGCAAAACCTGAAATATTTCATTTTCTAATCCTGTTTCTTTGTTTCAAAGTATTTAAATCAAAATTAACTTACAGATTAAAATACATTTTCTGTGATTCCTCCACTTTATATACAATACTATATGATCTGCCAAAATGCTGACAAATGTATACAATTTCATTAACAAGTTCTTGGTGAGATTATTACTTATCAAAAATACAATAAAAACAATAATACGGTGAAATATCATTACAATTTAAAATAACATGTTTTTTCTATTTTAAAATATATTTCCAAATGTAATTCATTCCTATGAAGGCATAGCTAAATTTTCAGCAGCATTGCTCCATGATCCTTCAGAGTCATTGTAATATTCTGATTTGCTGCTCAAGAAATTATCAATGTTAAAGACAGTTATGCTGCACAATATTTTTGTGGAAACACTGATTTTTCTGGATCATTTGATAACATTTATTAATGCCTTTCCTGTTATTTTTCATAATTTTTTGCTAAAATCTAAGTGTTAAAATCTTACTGACCCCAAACTTTTCTCTGTCTACCAGAGTTGCTGGCATGTGATGACCTACATTCAATCATCAGGCTGGTGCTAAAGGCTGGTAACTACATGAATGCTGTGAGTGTCACATGGTCTGTTTTTTGTTATTAATACACTGTTCCTCAGTGTGAACTAGAGCTGGAGCAGATAAATGACTCTGGCTGTATCTTGTTCAGGGTGGCTACGCAGGTAGTGCTATTGGCTTCAGGATGACATCATTGCTCAAACTGGTGGACACTAAAGCAAATAAACCTGGCATGAACCTTATGCACTATGTGTCTATGGTAAATGTAGTTATTATTCTTTTCAGGACTTTTTATTGTTAGATGTTGATTCTGGAATAAATTATTATACTTTTTTGACACTGAGACCATTTATCATTGTCTATTTATCATAGCAAGCCCAACAAATTGATGAAGCTTTGCTGCATTTTGCTGAACAGCTTCAACACATTGGAATTGCTGCAAGGTAGATATAATACAGGTTTTGTGTTGTTTAAGTGATGCATTCAGGAGTAAAATTCTACTTTTTTCATTAATTCAATATAGGATCCAAAAGCAGGAGGTGGAGATGGACTTTCAAAGAGAGGCAGAAAAAATAAGGGAAGCAAAGATGGACGCCAGTAAACAGCCTGATCTACTACATCAGATGGAAGCGTTTCTCCGTGTAAGAAGAATTTGGGTTTTCTGTGTGACCTACAAGATAATGCATTGAAATTCCAGTGTAAGGTTTTGAAATGTTACTACCAGAATACTGGTAATCCAAGATATGTCTGCTCCTGTATAGGTGGCGGATATTCGTCTTGCGGATGTGGAGGCCTCCCTTCAGGAACTGGACAGCATCAGTACCTCAGTAGCGGAGTACTTCTGTGAAGACCCAGCCACGTTTAAACTAGAGGAGTGCTGCTCTATCTTTCATTCCTTCTGTGAGAGGTTTGAGAGAGCTACGCAGGTAAAATTTCATGTCGTATAAATGAAAACACAGGAAACTTTATAAGTAGGGCGGTGCCCAATGTGTGTTGTTACAGTTCTAATACTTGCATCAAATGTCTGTTGCTTATTGTTTACAAAATGTATTTTGGTTTTAGATATGAAGAATTTAGATGAGATTTGTTAGCCTGGGATGAACTGAAATGAAATCGGTTGCACCACACATTTACTTTTTTTTTTTTTTTTTTTTTTTTTATTAATGTTGTATTTCATCTCAGACATGCTTTTCACTGACACCATTGACTTACTGGTAAAAAGTGTATGAACAAGCTTTTTTGAAAAGGAATGACAGGACAAAAAGGTTCAGTTGTGATGGAAGTTACATCACAATTTTGTCTTTTTTCATGATTAACATCAGTGTTATATGCAAAGTACATTTGCAGGCAAAGCCTTGGAGAACAAATGAAGACAAGAAAAAATTAATTTAAATATTTGTTTTAGCAAAACTGACAAACTGATCAAGTTTTACAGACATTTGTCAAAATTGGAATGAGTCTGTGAACAGGAGATAAATATACACTACCAGTCAAAAGTTTGTGAACAGTAAGATTTTTATTTTATTTTTTTTTTTAAAGAAGTCTCTTCTCCTCACCAAGCAATTTATTTTATCCAAAGTGCTGCAAAAACAGTAAAATATTTTTACAATTTAAAACAACTGTTTTCTATTTGAATGTATTTTAAAATGTCATTTATTCCTGTGATTTCAAAGCTGAATTTTTAGCATCATTACTCCAGTCACATGATTCTTAAGAAATAATTTTAATATTTAAGATTTCCTGTTCAAAAAAACTTTTATGTTGAAAACAGCTGAGTAGATTATTATTATTTTTTTTTTTTTTTTTTTTCAGGTTTCTTTGATGAATAGAAAGTTCAGAAGAACAGCATTTATCTGACATAGTCTTTTGTAACATTATAAATATCTTTTTTTTTTATTCAAAGTCATCACTTTTCATCAGTTTAAAGCATCCTTGCTAAATGGTGTATAATGTTACAAAAGCTTTTTATTTCAGATAAATGCTAATCTTTGAATCTTTCTATTTATCAAAGAATCATGAAAATGTCCTCAACTGTTTTAAATATTGATAATAATAATAAATATTTCTTGAATAGCAAATCAGCATATTAGAATGATTTCTAAAGAATCACGTGATACTGAAGACTGGAATAATGATGCTGAAAATGTAGCTTTGATAACAGGAATAAATTGCTTTTTAAAATATATTTAAATAAGCAGCGGTATTTTTAAATTGTAAAAACATTTCATAATATTACTGATTTTTTTTTTTTTTTTTTTTTTTTTTGCTGTATTTTGCTGTCGTCTTAAAAATAAATAAATAAATAAATAAAAAATCTTACTGTTCAAAAACTTTTGACTGGTAGTGTATACTTTTAAAATCAAAAAGGGAAAAAGAAGAAACACCCACACCCTCATCTATGTCCTATAGGAAAACCGTGAGCGAGAGGCGGCCGAGACTCGCAAGCGACAGCAGAGAGAAAGAGAAATGCTGACCAGAACGGCTAAGCGTCGATCCACCGGCACATGCTCCGATCGTGAGGTGACCAATGAAGCCTCTGCTCTGGAATCCGTCCTGACCAGCTTTCTCAGCCAACGTCCTTCACGCAGGAGGCCTGGTGGGCTCACAGCTGTCACGAACAGCCCCATCAAGAACATCCGCCCTCAGGTCGGGGAGCGTGAGGGCAGGGGGGATCTGGACAGCCTTGTGGAAACCAAAGAGGCTAAATTTGAAATCTCGAGGGTGGAAGAACCAGAGAACATCTGCCAGAAGGAGGAGGTTCCACCCTGTACTGTTAATGACGTTCAGCGGGCACGAGCCGCTTCCAAAAGAGGACATTGCATTAATGAAGAACTGATTCCTGAAAGCAATGAGCTCAAAGAAGGTGGATGTAGCAACACCTCAACTAAACAAGAGTTTGAAGA